>NC_052406.1:2412100-2517100 GCF_009389715.1 Phoenix dactylifera
TCGGCCAAGGCTGGCGCAAGCCGAGGCGACCGGTCGGGGCTTCAGGCTAGTCTGCTCCCGGGATGATCATCGGGTTAGCCTGGCATCCGAGGACTGAGCCTCGGAGAATTCCGCTCGTTGGTCGGCCAAGGCTGGCGCAAGCCGAGGTAACCGGTCGGGGCTTCAGGCTAGTCTGCTCCCGGGATGATCATCGGGTTAGCCTGGCATCCGAAGGCCGAGCTTCGGGGAATTCCGCTCGTTGGTCGGCCAAGGCTGGCGCAAGCCGAGGCGACCGGTCGGGGCTTCAGGCTAGTCTGCTCCCGGGATGATCATCGGGTTAGCCTGGCATCTGAAGGCCGAGCTTCGGGGAATTCCGCTCGTTGGTCGGCCAAGGCTGGCGCAAGCCGAGGCGACCGGTCGGGGCTTCAGGCTAGTCTGCTCCCGGGATGATCATCGGGTTAGCCTGGCATCCGAAGGCCGAGCTTCGGAGAATTCCGCTCGTTGGTCGGCCAAGGCTGGCGCAAGCCGAGGCGACCGGTCGGGGCTTCAGGCTAGTCTGCTCCCGGGATGATCATCGGGTTAGCCTGGCATCCGAAGGCCGAGCTTCGGGGAATTCCGCTCGTTGGTCGGCCAAGGCTGGCGCAAGCCGAGGCGACCGGTCGGGGCTTCAGGCTAGTCTGCTCCCGGGATGATCATCGGGTTAGCCTGGCATCCGAAGGCCGAGCTTCGGGGAATTCCGCTCGTTGGTCGGCCAAGGCTGGCGCAAGCCGAGGCGACCGGTCGGGGCTTCAGGCTAGTCTGCTCCCGGGATGATCATCGGGTTAGCCTGGCATCCGAAGGCTGAGCTTCGGAGAATTCCGCTCGTTGGTTGGCCAAGGCTAGCGCAAGCCGAGGCGACCGGTTGGGGCTTCAGGCTAGTCTGCTCCCGGGATGATCATCGGGTTAGCCTGGCATCCGAAGGCCGAGCTTCGGAGAATTCCGCTCGTTGGTCGGCCAAGGCTGGCGCAAGCCGAGGCGACCGGTCGGGGCTTCAGGCTAGTCTGCTCCCGGGATAATCATCGGGTTAGCCTGGCATCCGAAGGCCGAGCTTCGGAGAATTCCGCTCGTTGGTCACGCGCCTATCACTTGCCGCTCGACGGGGTTTCTCCGTGGCCAGCTGCGATCGTATTTCTCCTCCTCTCGACGCGTCGCCTGGGGAACACCAGAAGGCTATTAAATGCTAATTGAGGCGTTACCTGGGAAATCGGATCGGCCAGTTGCTGCTTGCGAGGAGTGCCAGTTAAGCGGCCGCGATACGCGCGTTCTTCGAGGCGGATGCGGCCTGGGCGCGTGCGGAGATACGTGTGCCGTGGGATATACGCCGCCCGGAGTGTCCTACATGAAGAATGCAATTAAGGAGAACGACGCTTAGGAGGTCGTGGGAGGATACGCCTCGAGAGCCGGAACGGCTCCGGATACGATGCGCCCGCATTTATTGGAGCCACCCGCATCGGAACGACCGGGGGGCCACAGTTTGGCTATAAATATAAGTGCAGGTACGGTGGAGCCTGCCAAGCCGGAGCTGTTCAGGTTGCCATGGATCGTGGACCTCCTCTCCGGTGCGTGGCTGGGAAGCCCCTGCCGGAAGAACGGGAGGTGCGCCCCTCGCGACTTCCGCCAACTAGCCGTTTCATCTGGGATCAACGGAGAGATTCTCCCCGGTGGAACTCCGCTCTAGGCGTTTCATCCGGGATCACATCCCCCCTCTTTTCCGTCCCACCTCCCGATTGAGCTCTGCGCCAGACGCTTCATCCGGGATCGCGCCTCCTCGCGCTCTTCTCCCTTGTATTCCTTCCCTCCCCTTCTCTTGGGGAGGGCCGGAATATCCTTTGGAGGTGGCGTTGCTCTAGGAGCAGTGTGAACTCCTTCTTCGTCCACTTCTTCTTCGTCCGCGCCGGCTCTTCGTCTTTTGCGTGAGGCGTCGATGGCGCCTCCGGGGAGAAGCACCCATGCCCGGTGGGATTGCAGCTGCTTCGGGTGGAGGGTTCGGGATCCCGGATCTTCAACTCTACGGAGTCCCCACCTCTTCCTTACTTTCTTTACTCCCCAATCCCCCTCTGGGAATTCTTTGTAATCACACGAACACGCCATTGTGATCAGGAATTATTGAAATGAAAAGGACTATACATTTTTTGAACTGTCTTTCTGGCTTTGTCTTTCTACTGGTAATACACCCGTAGGTTAGCGGAATTCCAGCTCCTTGGAATTTCTCGACCATTTAGGGCCTCCAACTGGTAGGAGCCAGGTCGGTTTACCCAACGAACCCTATACGGGCCTTCCCAATTTGGCGCCAGCTTCCCACCTTCCGCGGGTTGAGATGCTTTGGCTCGCCTTAGCACCAGATCTCCGATTCTGAAAAGTTTTGGTCGGACCTTGGAGTTATAATATCGGGCCACCCTCCGCTGATACATCGCCATCCGAACCTGTGCCATTTCCCTCGCTTCTTCCAAGAGGTCCAAGTTTCCTCGGAGTTGCTCCGAATTGGCCTCGGGTCGGTGCGTAGCCACCCGGGGCGAGGGGAGTCCGAGCTCCACGGGGACAACGGCTTCCGTGCCATAGGTTAGGCTGAAAGGCGTCTCCCCGGTAGGGGTCCGATGCGTGGTTCGATACGCCCAAAGGACGTTCTCGAGTTCTTCGACCCAAGCTTGCCCCGTCCGACCGATTCGCGCCTTAATTCCTTGGAGGATTGTCCGGTTTGTCACCTCGGCCTCACCGTTGGTTTGGGGATGCGACACAGATGTGAACCGATGCTCGATCCCGAATTTCTCGCAGAAGTCACGGAAATGCTTGTTGTCGAACTGTCGACCATTATCCGAGATGAGGACCCGGGGTACCCCAAATCGGACAATGATGTTTTTCTTCACGAACTTCCGGACTTGCGCCTCCGTGATAGTGGCCAGCGGCTCTGCCTCCACCCACTTGGTGAAGTAGTCGATTGCAACAATCAAGAATTTTCGCTGGGCGGAAGCGACGGAGAATGGTCCGAGGATATCCATTCCCCACTGTGCGAAGGGCCAGGGTGCGGTGATTGGTGCCAAGGGGACAGAAGGGGCTCTCTGGACGTTGGCGTGGCACTGGCAGGCGTCGCATTTCCGTACGTGATCCTTTGAGTCCTCCAACAAGGTAGGCCAATAATAGCCTTGCCTCATGATCTTGTGCGCCAAGGACCTAGCCCCCGAGTGCGATCCGCAGACGCCCTCATGGACATCGCCGAGGACGTAGGCCGCCTCCGAGGGGCGGAGGCACCTTAAGAGGGGGGCGGTAAACGAGGTCCGATACAGCCTCCCTTCATAGAGTACGTAGTGGGCGGACTTCCTGACAAGTCGCCGAGCTTGATCTTCGTCTTCAGGGAGGATCCCTTCGGCGAGGTAGGCGACGAGCGGGTCCATCCAAGACGGCTCCGGATCAATCGCCATCACCGCTCCAGCCTCGCCGATGCTCGGGGCATCCAGGGTCTCCAGGTAGACTGCCCTCGACAAGTTGTGCGCCTCTGCGCCCACCAAGCGGGACAACCTGTCGGCCCTGGTATTTTCGCTTCTGGGGACCTGCTGGATGTCGACACTGCCGAGGTCGGAAATGAGTGCTTGCACCTTCCGGACGTAGTTCTGCATGGTCGGGCTCCGGGCCTCGAACTCCCTACGGACCTGCCCGACCACCAGCTGGGAGTCGGTGAAGACCTTCAAACGCCGGATGCCGAGCTCCCCAGTGAGTTTGAGTCCTGCGACTAGGGCCTCGTATTCCGCCTCGTTGTTGGTAACTGGAAATCCAAACCTCAAGGCATACTCGGCTATCACTCCATCAGGACTGGTAAGGACCAGCCCGGCCCCTCCACCCTCGGGGTTCGACGACCCATCGATGTGAAGCGTCCAGGTCGGGAGGTCGAGGCTGGGCGTTTCCGGCGGTCTAGGTTCCGCCTCCTGCACCGTGCACTCAGCGAGGAAGTCCGCGAGCACTGGGCCTTGATGGCGGGTCGAGGCTGGTAGCGGATGTCGAATTCTCCGAGTTCTACTGCCCACTTCACCAGCCGTCCCGCATTCTCGGGGTTGCTGAGGATCTGTCGTAACGGTTGATCAGTTAAGAGGGTGACAGAATGGGCCTGGAAATAGGGGCGGAGCCTCCTGGTCGCGGTCAGCAGCGCGAAGGCGATCTTTTCAGCCTTCGTATACCGCGTCTCGGCGTCCCGTAGGACCCGGCTGATGTAGTACACAGGCTTCTGGACCTTTGCCTCTTCCCGAACCAGCACCGCACTGACCGCGGTTGGGGAGACCGCCAGATAGAGGTAGAGCATCTCCCCTTCTTGCGGCTTGGACAGTAGGGGAGGAGACGCCAGGTATTCCTTGAGCTGGTCGAATGCTGCTTGACATTCGGCAGTCCAGAGGAAGTCTTTTGGGCGTTTTAACACCTTGAAGAATGGTTGGCAGCGTTCGGCCGATTTTGCCACAAATCGTCCGAGCGCGGCGACCCTTCCAGCGAGCTCCTGAACTTCCTTTACTTTGGTCGGAGGGGACATACCTTGGATGGCCTTGATTTTGTCCGGGTTGGCTTCGATACCCCGCTGGTTGACAATGAAACTAAGGAACCTCCCGGCCGAAGCGCCAAAGGCGCACTTCGCTGGGTTCAGCTTCATGCGAAACTTCCGTAAGGTGGTAAAAGTCTCCTCCAGATCCACGATGTGCTGGTCTGCCTGGCGGCTCTTCACCAGCATATCGTCCACGTACACCTCCATGTTCCGGCCGATTTGCTCTTTGAAGATTTTGTTGACGAGGCGCTGGTAAGTGGCGCCAGCGTTCTTCAGACCGAAGGGCATTACCTTGTAGCAGTACAGCCCCCGGTCCGTTATAAAGACAGTTTTCTCCTCGTCCTGTGGGGCCATCATTATCTGGTTGTAACCGGAGAAGGCGTCCATGAAAGACAGCAGCTGATATCCGGAAGTCGCGTCGACCAGTTGGTCTATCCGCGGAAGCGGGAAGCTATCCTTAGGGCACGCCTTGTTCAGGTCGGTATAGTCGACGCACATCCTCCACTTCCTGCTCGCCTTCCGGACAAGTACAACATTTGCCAGCTACTCGGGGTAACTCACCTCCCTTATGAATCCTGCCTCCAAGAGTTTGTCTACCTCCTGGTCGACCACCCGGATCCGATCCGGGGCACAGTGTCTCTTCTTCTGCTTCACTGGCTGGTGGGTCGGGTCGACGTTGAGGGCGTGAGAAATGACCTCCGGGTCGATCCCAGGTACATCGGCCGCCGACCAGGCAAATACATCGGCATTGGCTCAGAGGAATTCCACCAATCGGGCCCGAGCTCCCGGGTCGAGATTGGCGCCGACCCGGACCACCCGGTCCCGGCGGCCTTCCTCGAGGGGAACTTCGACCACACCCTCGGCCGGCTCCCCCTGCCGCAAGGCCACCTCGTCTCTGGCATCAAGGGACTCGACGCTTAGGGCTTCTGCGGGCTTCTTCCCTTTGAGGGTCGTTAGGAAACATTGCCGTGCGGTCGGTTGGTCGCCTCGGACCTCCCCGATCCCGACCGCCGTGGGGAACCGCATGAGCAAGTGGTACGTAGAGACCACCGCGCGAAGGGCGTTCAGTCCGGGTCGTCCGAGGATAGCGTTGTAGGCCGAGGGAACACGGACGACCAAGAACCCGAGTCACACCGTGGCTTCTGCGGGTGCGACGCCCGCAGTCACAGGCAGCTCAACGACACCTTCCGCCGGGACAGCGTCACCGGTGAATCCTATGAGGGGGGTGGATATTTTGTGCAACAAATGTCTGGACAAGCCCATCTTTTGGAAGGCCTCGTAAAACAAGATATCAGCTGAGCTTCCACTATCCACAAGAACACGCCTTACATCATAGTTTGCCATAGTGAGGGAGATCACCATGGCGTCATCGTGGGGGGTCTGAACCCCCTTTACATCCTCATCACAAAAGGTGATTACATTGCCGACCCTCTGCCTCTTTGCGACGGCCGCCCCTAACACTTCCGTCGAGCCCCCTGCTTTCCTCACGGGCCGGGGGCAGCCCCCAGTGATAGTGTGGATTACGCCCGCAACGGGTCGATTCTGCTCCCGAGGCTCCGGAGGGGCCGGGTCGGCCGGACGCGGGTCTGCGGGGGGACGTCGGTCGCTCACATATCGACCGAGACGCCCCCGGCGGATGAGAGCCTCGATCTCGTCCCGAAGCTGGAAGCAGTCCTCCGTGTCGTGGCCGTGGTCTCGGTGGTACTCACAGTACGCCCGGGAGGGCCTCTTCCCAGGGATCCTCCGCATCTGTCTCGGGGCCGGGAGGTCCTCCCGCCCCTTGATCTCCATAAGGATCTGGGCCCGGGGAGTCAGGAGAGGGGTGTACCGGTGAAAACGTCGGGGCGGAGAACGAGGGCGTGGGGCGCCGTGGTTCTTCGCCGGCGACGGGCTTCTGCGCCGACGCTGAGGCGTCGGGCTCCTCCTCTGGCGTGCCTCTTTCCGCCTTTTCTTCCCAAGCTTTTGAGGGATCTCGGCGGCCTCCTTGCTCCGGTGGGCGGCCGCCTCCTCGGCGTCCGCATACTGGTTCGCCCGGGACAACAGCTCTGGGAAGCTCCGCGGCAGGCGTTTGTCCAGGGAGAAGGTGAGTCTGCCCTTTCGGAAGCCACGCTTCAGGGCTGAAAGAGCTACCTCCTGACTCAGGTTCCGGACCTCCAGCGTAGCCCTGTTGAAGCGGGTAAGATAATCCCGCAGGCTTTCTCCCTCGTTTTGCCGGACATCAAAGAGGGAGTCGGAGACCAGTCGCCGCCGGCTACTGACGGCGAAATGAGTGATGAAGAGGCGAGTGAACTGGTCGAAGGACCGGATTGAGTCAGCCTCCAGCCCGGCGAACCATGCCCTCGCCGGGCCACGGAGGGTTGCCGGGAAAGCCTTGCAGAGAAGGGGATCTGATGCTCCGTGGAGGAGCATAAGGGTCCTGAAACTCTCGACGTGATCCTGCGGATCCGCCGCCCCGTCATAGGGCTCGATCGCCGGCATTTTGAACCCCGGCGGATTCGGGGTCCGCAGGATCCTCGAGGCGAGCGCCGGCTGGGAGGAGATCTCTAAGTCGGCGAAGGGATCTTTGGAATGGCCCTTCAGGACCTGGAGTTGTCGGTGGAGATCGTCCACCCGCCGGTCCAGGGAGCGCGACCGGTGGGTGGGAGACAAGGAGCGGCGAGAGGGGGACCGACTGGAGCGCGGGTTCCTCGAGGACTGGGGGGTCTGGGAACGCGCCCGGGCCCGCCTCTCGTACCCCGCGCAGCTCCGGTGGGAAAGTCCCGGCAGAATGGAGCGTGCTCGAGAATCCTCCTCGCGCCGGCGCTCCTCCCCATGGGAGAGGAAGGAGCGCGGGTTGAGGAGGACAGGCGAACGCTCAGGCAGCGGCGGCTCCTGAGCCCGCTGCGGCGCCCGGGACATCGCACCCTGCAGATTCTGCACCGCTTCCGCGAGGGTGCGAACCTGCTGGGTTAGCTGGTCGAACTGGGCGGCTTCGACCATCTGAATGGGCGGTGGGGCGGTGGAGTGTTGCTGAGAGCGTGTTGGAGATGCAGCGGCCTCCCGGCCAGTGGCGCGAGAGGCCCCGCGACCGGAAGCATTGGAAGCTCCACGACCACCTCGCCGTGCCATTACGATCGCTCTGAGATCCGGACCCTTCCTCTAGCGCCAACTGTTGCTGAGGGTCCAAACCGAGAACGATTGGCACAGCGGTGTGAACGGGGTTCCCTTTGAATTGCTTTGGTTGCGCTCCACCTTCCGCCGGGAAACCTGCAAGCAAGCCTCGCACCACCACTGGGGTAGTGGGGCCCTCCGACGATCAAGTTAGAGGGAATCGAAGGAGAAGGAGAGGTAGCAGGTAAGATAATGCTATGGAGAATCTTGCTTACCCTCCCCCTTCCCCCCCAGCCCCATATATATCAGGCTGGGGGGTTTTTCTGGGGATTGGTCATCGTGTGGCACGATGGGGTTGCCACTGACGTGGCCGTTACAGGGCATCGTGGGGCAGCGCCGGGTACGGCCATGGCAGGGCGTAGTGGAGCTCCGCTTTGTACGGTTGTTACAGGGGATCGTGGGGCAGCGCCGGATTCGGCCGTTGCAGGGAGTGTGGAGCAGGGGGCCGCGGCGTGCCTCAGGAGAACAGTCTGTTGTTGTCAAGAGATTGCCGACCCGAGGTCGGATTGCTGGATCCAGGGGGCAGCCGACTCGGGGTCGGACTGCGAAGCCGAAGATATCCGACCCGAGGTCGGATTGCTGAATCAAGGGGCAGCCGACTCGGGGTCGGGCTGCGGAGCCGAAGATATCCGACCCGAGGTCGGATCGCTGGATCAAGGGGCAGCCGTAGTCTTCCTGGGCGCGCGTGCCGGTCACGTGGGGCATGGTGGCTAAGTTCTCCCGTAACACTAATAATAGTAATAAAAATATTATTATTAAAAATAATAATAGTAATAATATTTATGTATATGTGTGTGTCTATATATAAATATATAAATGTACAGATATATATCTACATATATGTACAAATATATATACATATATATATATGTGCGCGCGCGCGCGCGCGCGCGTTTGTATATATATATATACACACACACATATATAGACCTGACCCATTTGGATCCATCTAATAATTTAGGTCGGGTTATAACCTGACCCATTTAGTATGTTTAAGACTTCTTTATTCCATCTAAAATTGAAACTTCAACCGAAGATGCAAGGAGTGCCTAGCGGAAAAAAGATTCTATGTCATTCTACCGGAGGCTGGTCAGCAGCATATTGTTTGAGACCATGGGTACCTACTACTGCAGATCATAATAGAATACCCTTCAAGATACCAAAAGTAGGGAAAGATTCCTATTTAGTTCGATCTCCCACTCGGAATGGTTACTGGACAAGGGCGCTTTGGTTCAAGATTTCTTACTCAACTCCTAAGGGAGACGTCGCCCGTTTAGGGCCAGAACTAACGGCCTTTCTAGAATCCAGTTCAAGCAGAAAACGTGCTTAAGGAAAACGCGTAGATGCAGGCAAGTTGATTCCCATCTCTGAAGGTCAGTTGAAAAATTCCCATTCTCGAGAAATGGCCTGCAAACCATTAGCCTAAGGATAGAATAGATTCCCTATCTATTCAATCTATTTTTGTCCTATTTAATTAGATCCGCTTGATCTATTTAATCCATTAAAAACCATTTTAACCCCTTTAAAAACATTTAATTCATTAAAAATCCACTTAACATGTTTAATGTATTTAACTTGATTTGATCTATTTAATAAATGAATTATGTGGATTGGGTTAGATTACCTGTTTAATAAATAGATCAGGTTTATATCTCAATTTTTGATCTGTTTAATAAACATGTCATGTTCAGATTGATAGATTTTTGACCTGACCTACATCCAACCCAACCCGTATCTAACTCGACCCGACTTGATTGGCAACTCTAGAGATCCTTTTTAATCCTTCAAAATGGATCTACCATCCAAACTATTACAAAAATCTCAAAGGAAAAAAAAAAAAAGCTACTGCGTACCATTTCTATGGCTTCACTCTTTGTCAAAGCTTTAAAACTATTACAAAAATCCAATGTGTATTTTCTCTGATGTTATCCTGCACCATAATTTCAGATGGATCCTTCTTCTTGATGTGCTAAATTCTTAACATGTCCTTCCAAGGCTATCGTACAAAACAACCTTTTATAGACAACTGAATTGCTGTCACATCTTGCTCTCACGTAAATAAAATGCAGGATCAAATTTTATATTCCTCTTGATGAGATTTTTAGCGAGGAGCCAGTTCTTAGAGAGCAACTAAATGAAGACTTGATCTTTAATGGTAACTTCATTCTCCAAATCACCTTGGCAGAGCAGAACAAAAGAGCCTGCTGTTGTTAAACTCAAACTTCAAACAAAATTGAAGCACTTTTCCATTATTTTAAACTCTTTCAAGGAGGTTATATAAGGAGCAAGTCTCTTGAGCTGACATAGCAGAGGGTGTTTGTTAAAATTAAGCTGCTAACAATCGCCATGCCGACCCAAGCTCTCTGGTCAGTTAATGAATGATAGACATTAATAAATAACGATCAAATCAATGGTTGAGAATGCCAATTGATTTAATTGATAAAATTACAGTATATTGATACAATCCTATCCTCCACCCCATTTCGATCAAGGTTTTACCTATCCTAATTTTTTTTTTTTTATAAAAAAAGAATTATAATCAATAGCCCATTTATCCAACTAGAATCCACTACAGTTTTGTTGCCAAGCTGAAATGGGCTATCAATTCAAACAAGTTATTAATATTCATGTTGTATGCATACTTTGAAACCAGCATATTCCACCAAATCCTATCACTTTTGTCAATTTTGATCCTCTCTTCTGCAAATAGGATTTGTCATGCCTATCTAGGCTTAGGATTTTTTACAATGTCCACAAATATCCCATAGCAATATAGCAAGTCCAAAATAATACTTTTTCGATGCTTGTTTGTGCGTATTAGAAGTTTTCTAAATCCACGTAAGCATTCAACCACCACTCCTATGCCGCATCAAAATCTATAAGTTGTGAACTTGGGCGATAGCTCGGTGGTAACGCTCTCTTACTTGCTTGGATGTAAGGATTCAGAGTTCAAATCTCGAGTAGAAATATCTCTCAAGTAAATTCGATCTCGATTTAAATTTTGATTCTGCAAATGCTAGGCTTGGTCAGCTTGGAAGTCTAGGCTAAGATTTGGTAGGCCTTGAGTTGGATATAAATCGGATAAATCATTATTCGCACCTATTCTGTAATTAAAAATTAAGTGCCCATATTCGTCCTGTACCAACATTTAGGTAAGACAAAGCGGATAGAGTTAAACGGGATAAAACTATATTTTTTTCAAATAAATTAAATAAATAAAAAAAATAAAAATAAGTATAGTATTTTATATAATATTAAATAAAAATAAGACTTCAAGAACTAGCGTGTAGCAAATTAAATTTCCAATAATAATAGCGCTACTCTAAACAAAGTAGACCGGCCGGTTGGTCTGGAACGTGATAAACCGGGGCTCTGGAACCAGTGAACCGGCTGCGTTTTGGTTCGGAACGGGGGCTTTTTTAATCAGTGCCCCAGATACCAAAATTCCGCGGTGAGGGCGACGGATTACCCTCGTCCTTCTTTGATCCAGGTTCCAACGACGGGAGATCTCTTGCCATTCGAACCGCTTCAGTTAGGATCCTGATATCCTTCTGTCGCCCTTGTAAGCTTCGATCATAATCTCTGTAATTTTTTTTTTTCCCCACGATTTGAAGTGTCTAGAATTGTTCTTCTGGCACATCACTTTCTGTTTTACTATTTTTTTTCTTCCGCATCTTTTTTCCTTCTATATTAGCTATTTATGAGTGTAATGTATAGATTCGAAGGTGTTATTGGTCTCTGGCTCCTGTGGCCTCTTCTTTCCCAATTTCTCGTTGCTCCTGAGGTTGGCACGTTTTAGAATGGGTAATTCGGATGTGTTGTTGGATCCGAAAAAAGGCATTTTGGAGGCTGGGTTGCTGAACTTTGTTGATACCTTTTCGTTGTGGTTGTGGAAATAGAATTCTGTTATCTTTTATAAAGCTTGATTTTTTTCTTGTTTTTTTTTGGATGGGTGTTCATAGGATAAAGACTGATCTGTGCTGGCTTATTTGCTTTAATGTTGTTTCTCATAGAGGTGAAGAGGAAACACAAAACTAAAACTGTCAAAATATGTAAGAAAATCGAAATCTGGGACTTTTTTTTGTGAGAATCAAATTCATTTTTTCTGATATTTGGTTTGTTTTTAGCATCAAATGGTGTTAGATAGTATTATTTTGTATACGGTGGCGGTTGAGAATTTACTCTGACTTCATATATTGTTTGGAAGTGTGTGTTTTTTTATGATCTGCTGTCACCGGAATGCCCAAACGACGCAGTATCGTTTCAGCTTCGGACTAGCGTCTGCAGTGTTACTGACTTGGAAATTTTTTGTTTGGTCCAGATAAATTGTTAGCCCCACTTTTAATCATGAAAGAAACAACAATTTTTTATTGTTATATTTCTTTAATCACGGGCGTCATTTGGAGGTTTTGTTTTTTTTTCCAGGATAATGATTCCTCCTTTATGAAAATTTTAGGTGAGGAATTTTAATTTTTTGGGGGAAGTTCTTACTTGCTAACAGGGTAAATGAAGAAACAAGAACATGGCCTTGAAAGTTCTACCTCAAGTAAAAAAAAAATCTAACTTTACAAATTTTGAGATTTATCTAATCTTCACAGCATAAAATCTATTTTGTGTAAACACAAACTTTTTTAATTTAAGATAGCATGCAAAATCACAACATATTATGCTTTTGGAATAGATCCAGGCACATCCTTAATGTAATTGATACTTTTTAATTCTTTGATTGTGCCACTCCTTATATTTTGTCCTTTCATGTACTTATTGTTAGCATGGTTCTTGGCTCTCTCTCATGCTGATGTCATGACCATCTATTTCTCATTTTATAGGTAGCAGATACTTTGATGGCTGGGCTGGTTAATGTGCGTGTCAACCCTATTTGCCCGTCCTACTATCTAAGGCGGTCTCCTCTTCCTACAGTGATCTTTTCACCATCAATCTTTTCAAGGTTTCCAGAAATCTCACTTAGGCTCTCTTCCAGTATTATGAGAGGCGTCAGACCTCTCACTTTGGTAGCAGCCTCGTTGGAGCCCGCAGAGACTATATCTGGCACCCAGTTTGACAATTCTCATCCTTCAAAAGGTCATTTCCTAGAACTTTTGAGATCTATGGAGGTATGGTTATCTATGATATGATTTTGTTTATCTAGTCTTAATTTTTGAAATCCTATATGCTTTCTTGTTTGTAGAGGTGCTTGAGATCTGGCATAGTGCTGATGCGGTGTGCTTCGATGTGGATAGCACTGTATGCTTGGATGAGGGTATCGATGAACTTGCCGATTTCTGTGGTGCTGGGAAAGCTGTAGCTGAGTGGACAATTAAGTAAATTCCTTTGTGTTGTTACCTTTTTATAAAACGATGGCATATTTTGATGAATTCAGTTTAAGAAGTTTTATTTGATTCTTCGATACTCACAGGGCAATGACTGGATCAGTTCCATTTGAGGAGGCTCTAGCCGCTAGACTTTCTTTATTCAACCCTTCCCTGTCCCAAGTTCAAGATTGTCTAAAGAAGAGACCCCCAAGGTATCAATTTTTTCCCCTTCAAATACATGCTAAAGTTTGGTTTCCGATAGTTATATGGAGCTCCAAGAAAAAGTTTTGTTTATATTGTCACTTCCGATTAAAAGAGTTTCATTAACTCAATTTTTAATGTGCAAGTGATATGTTTTATCATTTTTGTTAGTTGATATATGAATTGTATATATGCTCTGTCATGACACGTTGACTAATGATAGCTCTAATTTTTCTATTATCTTCTTGATTCAAAACTATAATTACTCAAAACCAGTAATTACTATCCTATTTGGTTATAAGTAACTAGTTCCACATGTTTATTTCATTTCATCTTATTTAATCTTAGCTCTGAGCTCACCTAGTTGACCGATATGTGCACTAATTATTTTGCATCATGGTTCTGCTCTTGCTTGTAATTGTGCATCATCATTTCTATTTTTCAACTCATGTCACATTATGGTACGTACGTACACTAAATTCAATCAGTTGCCTAGCAGCCTGATTGATTGGACATAAAGAAATCTTTTTTCCTGATTCTTACAACCAATTCATAGAAATCCATATCGAGCTCCAATGACATAAGGTCGTTACTAGGCTTCTTCTTAATCGCTCCCTTAATCAAAATATTGATCAATTATGGCTATTTCTAAGCCCCATTGGTTCCTGGGCCTATCAGTTTCACGTGAATGAGCAATTTACATGAGAGAGAGAGAGAGAGGGAGAGAGAGAGAGAGAGCACCACATCAATCTTAAAGGATAAAATGACATTCTGCAAATTTATAAAAAGATCACAGCAGCAGAACATGTTTGCTTTCACCTAAACTACTTAAACAGGAAAAGGTACACTAATTATATTTATCTTATAGCAGGGCAGGGTGATCCTTTTCCAAAATGAACTTCAATAAGCTTTATGTTGCTAGATATGACGGATTGTCATCCAACAAGTGGTCAAAACCAACATAAATACCAAAATTGAGAAATTAAAATCTCATAAACCCATTAAGAAACATTTCCAGAAAAATTATTGAAGTGTCATTACCCAATTGTTTCATGATAAAACTCATTCAAACCATCATATCATCAGCATATAGCAGAAAAATCCTTTTTGAAGAAACCATGAACTTTTACTAAACCTATGTAACCATATAACATGTGACAAGCTGAAACTATTGATATATAAAACCTGTGACACTCTGGAATTTCATCAACCATGTTCAGTGGGGAAAAAGCAAATACTGAACTCAACTTTTCTTTATCTTATTATGTTCCCTCTTTTCTAAGCATGATGAATTGTTTCCTTAATTGACATAATTTCATTTACCTCCTCCTTTCTGTGTCTACTTGAATTTGCTATTATATTGATTAGGTAAGAAAGACAAGAAGATTTTATTTGATTAAGTGAATCAGATACAGGACATGTAATCAATAAAAACAGAAAAGCGGAAGTAAAGAGGAAGAAAAGAGAGCACAAGTGCTAATACTAAAGGATGCTGATGGAAAGAAACCTCAAGGCAAATTATCAACAAAGCCAGAAAAAAGCAATACTGGTTTCTTCTCAGATTTTCATGTAGCAACACCTTCAAAAGGAATTAAAACACGTACGCAGAATTATACCCCCGAGAAAGGAACAAGAAAAGTCAACAACAAATAACATAACTTGAATGTGCCTTCGAATCTTTAGAAGACTCAGATATATTGTTTCTTTGTAACATGACATCATAACTTACCATATCTCATGAGAATGCTGGTGTTGGCTTATCTTTGTCCTTGTTGCCTGGCCAAGCCAGATTCTTTGAAAAGTTGTTGTCTGGGTAAAGAGTCTTCTTAATCCACATTGTGGAACTGCATACTTGAAAATTGCAGTGTTAATGATAATATCACAAGTGTACCAGTAATGCCATACTTATTTCTGCTTACTTAGTTCTTACACTCTACAACAATTCACCTATAGCTGTTAATGCAGTTCTCTTACCCTTGAACATGTTTCAATCATGCCACATTTGTAGGATTTCTCCTGGCATTGCTGACTTGATCAAGAAATTGAAGGCTAAAAACACTGATGTATACCTGGTATCTGGAGGCTTTCGCCAAATGATCAATGTATGCTTCTTAACTTTTGACATTTATGCTTTATATAAACAGTTATTATAAAAGAATATTATTACCAAAATAATATTTTTTATAAATTTGTGATGGAACTGATATAAACATGAAATGCTAGCTATTTGATTTTGTCTATTGATAAATTTCTTTTCTTTTCTTTTCTTTTAGTCCATGAAATTAGGTGACAAATGAAGCATGAAAAATAAAAGAGAGAACTTAGAGTTTTGTACCTTGATGGTAAACAAAACCATGGTTACCATGTTTAGCTCTATTTATCATGCATAAAAGGTGGAACAACTGGGTCTTACCTGGGTCTCTGTCATGACCCTGGGCCCCACAGCCGGTATGAACATGCCATTGCCACTACATATCTTGAAATATTGCCCCCATGACCAACCTTACCAAGCCTTGTTGTAGAATGCCACATTACTCATACTTGTTTTGGTGCTGCTTGATGACCCAAAAGCTCAGGTGTACAGGTATAACATTGGCAATGCTTATATTGCTAGAGCAGAAAGTCAATCCCGTAACTCAGGATCAAATGCAGGCCCAAAATTTTGACACCTTGTCAGTCACCTCTGGGCTCTCCTGGTAGGCTTGATTTTCTCCATCAGGTTGTCAAGGTCTAGCAATATCAAACCCAACTAGACCGGTTCTTCCAGCTGTGTGGATTCAGAACTTATCCAAATCTGATCCACCCGAACATAAACAGATACACAAAATGTCCACTTCAAGTCTGGGTCCAAATCCTAGACCTAAAAGATTTCACTCATTTCTTGAGAGGAATGATCTAACAAGAAATTCACTCACTGGCTTGCTGATATTTGGTCAAATCAGATAGCTGATGTTGTGGCGATGGAGTTTCTCCTTTAAGTGTAATCTGTTATGGAATGCCATATTTTATCATAATTGTTTTTTTTTACATCACTTACTTTTTAATTGAAAAGACGTGTTCTTGAAAATTATTAATGTTATGAAATTTTTTTGAAGCCTGTTGCCATGCAGCTTGGAATTCCTTCTGAAAACATTTTTGCAAATCAATTGCTGTTTGGGAACTCTGGGGAGTTCCTTGGGTTTGACACCACAGAGCCTACTTCTAGGAGTGGCGGGAAAGCTACAGCAGTGCAACAGATAAGAAAGGTCCATGAGTTATCTTTTGGCATAACAGTTTCTTTACACCAAATGTTGCTCAACAATCATAATCTTTTCAAGTATATTGTACTTACAGGCCCATGATTACAAGAAATTAGTCATGATTGGCGACGGTGCAACTGATCTCGAGGTATCTTTTGTTTTTCCGAAAAATTTATATTGGTTCTTTGCAACATTATATTAGAATGGACTCCAAAAATATGTTACTCAACCAACAGAAACAATTAGCTTGTGTCCAGCCATCTTTCTTAGCCATGACTTAACATTATTAGTTATAGATTTGGAATAAACCAAGAAAAAATGATAGGAGATTAATAAAATAAGCTGTTTTCACTATTATGTTTATATTTTTACCCATCAAAAAGGCAAAAGAAACATAGATTATAGATAAGATCAAAGAGAACCAATAACAAAATTAATTTATTGCAAGTGAGATTAAGGTAATGAGCTATAGGGACCTAGATCATAAACCAATGACTCTAGATCAAGGTTCAAAATACCGAGAGCTAATGCCAATCAATAAGGGTGAGTATGGCACATGCCGTATTAAGGATCGTCCCAGCAAAGAATATTGATGGGTATACATGGATGCTACCCAAAGACTCTTGGTATGGCCCTTTTGACCTCTAAACTCTGATTTTCAGTTTTTTATTATGTATTCTTGTCTAAATATATGTTTTTGCAAGAATTAAGATGGGCATATCAAGTTAAGTGTCCTAGTCAAGTTTTTTGCATGTATTGAAGTCATTAACATGCATAAATATCACATAATTTGCATCCTATAATACTTGTAAAACAGATATATAATGTATATTTAAAATTATCAATTGAAATGCAATATATATATATATTGACAATAGTAGCACTGTCAATATAAAATCATTCAAATGATTACTAGTATTATCAATGATCACGTGCAGTGCACCAACTTACTTCTCTATTTCTTGTTTATCATTTTTATTTTTAAAATTTTCATAACATGGAGTGAAGTGCAAGTTCGTTCAGTCATCTTTCAAAAGAAAACATAGAAAAGAGGTATTTAGTCATTTTCTGTTGTGGAGCATTGGTCTTGGATCTACCAGTTGGTTTGCGGGCACGCATGTTTGTTATCTTTCAAAAATTATAAAAGAATTGAAATAAAAAAGCAGTGACAGAAAATTACTTTTTGATACATAGAAAATTACTTTGGGCATTAGGGAAAACATGCAATTGTCGGAATCTCTTGCTTGCTGCTGAATAGAGAAGCATATGTCTCTATAAAAAATGTTATTGTTTCTTAAAACAGATATGATACAACAAGTGCTCGCACAAGTTAGTTTATCTCTGAAACCAGGATGGGGAAAAAGGAAATAGGTCTTCTTATCCAATCACTTAGATGATAGAGTAGTAGTGAATGATGTAAGAAATGAGAAAGATGAAGAGAAATTGTATCTGAAATGGAAAAGACGAGAAGAATCAGGGGGTTCACCTAAAATTTGGGGTAAGGAGTATTCTTTAAGCATCTAAATTTAACCATGAAAATAGAAGTTAAATGGAATTAGTGATTGCATATTTAAAATCTTCTTCTTCAAAGTGACTAAAATAACTGGCTGCTATTGACGATGGGTAGCTAACAGAAACCAGCATGATCATAACAAGTCACATACAATGTGTACTCGCATTTCAGTCATCAAATGGCCAGGATGAGTCAATTGAATTGCCCATTTGCGGTAGGTGGAAGTATTCATTTTTATCCATTTGTTCAGTTAATTCAATAGCTAAAATGTTGCCTTTTGAATGAAACTCTATTGTCCAATTGCAAGGCTATAATTTTGCAAGAACATTAAGCCATCTAGTATGGCATTTCTCCTGATAAGGAGGATGTATTAAAGCCGTCATATAGGCGCTCCGAGACAAGCTTTGACAAGGATAGGAACTTAAATTTGTTTTTTAAGACCAATTAAGAGGAGGGGATTTAATATAACATGGAGGAAATTGATGAGAAAGAATATAGAAGAGTTGGAGCTGACAATTAACATAGCCCATACAAGAAAAAGCCCACTCCAAATAGTTGGATATCAGAATTATTCTTATATATGCATTATTATTTATTTTTGCACCCCAGAATGCTTATTGGCATTTAAGTCTCTAATATCTTCCATTAACTTTGAAGGCTCGGAAACCAGGAGGGGCTGACCTATTTATCTGCTATGCGGGGGTCCAGATGCGAGAAGCGGTTGCAGCAAAGGCAGATTGGCTGGTCTTCAGTTTCCAAGAACTGTTGACCTCCTTGCCATAGTCAAAGATCTCTATTCATTTTGTTCTGATTTTCTTATATTTTGTTAAGTTGTTCTGCAAGTAAAAGTATTGTATTTATATTTTTCTGAAACATTAGCCATCTGCTTCATTTCGATAAAGATAAAATAATTCAAGTTCCCATACAAAGATGGATCTTGTTCTCTTTTACTTGGTTTTGTAAAGTTTGTGTGTTTGGATTTGAATCTTTAGTGTATGACATGAAGATATGCGGCAAGGGTTTTCATCTTATGCCATAATGCCAATAAGACTTCATGCTGTGCATCAGGGACCTTATTAGATCAAAAATTTGTTATTTGCAATTTAAGAGGATCGAGGACCGGCAAATAATTTTGTCTCCAAACTTGTCCTGTTTCCCATTGTCTCCCTCAGAAATGTAAGAAAGTACTCCCATTTTTCTTTGTTTTACTTGCTCCCTAGATATCTGATGTATGACCTGCTATGTTTGGTTTAAAGGGCAATCCAATTGTGCTCTACAGGGCCATGATCAGTAACTCGCAGCTCCTGGAGGATATAGCAAGCCTTTCTTCTTATCAGAGCTGTAAAAGGCCATGCTATTAGGTCTTGTTTGGGATTGCTGTCGGTAACAGGGCTTTACAACTTTTATAAATAGAGCTGTTGGTAAGTAAAGTTTTTGAAAGTAGAATTTTTATAAAAAACTATTTGATGTTTGGAAATTACATATCTAAAGTGTTATATAGTTTTACATATATTTGTTAACTAAAATAAGAAAGTACTTTTGGTATAATAAAATGATAATAAAGAATATTGCATAGTAGAGTATAATACAATATAATATCACGTTTTATTTTATATTAAAATATTATTATTTTGTATAATATTACTATAATAAAGTGTAATATAATATCGAATATTATAACATAATAATATAACATAATATGATATGATATAATAATGTATTATTAATAGTACAATGTTACTACAATGTAATATAATATTATATAATATTATCATAATTAAGACATAATATATAATATCATATCATATAATAATAATATAATATAATAATAAAATAATATAATATAATATAATGAATTAGAATCTAATCTAATAAAAGATTATAATATAATATATTATATTGTAGTATAATAATATTATATTATTACTAAGTATAATTTTATCATATTGTATTATTATAATATAATATTATTATATTATATTATATGTTTATATTATAATAATATAACATTATTATACTATAATTATATAATACAATATAATATAATGTAATATAATCTGATATATTTTCTTGTTATATTATCAATAGTATATTATAATAATATTAAATCATACATTATATTATCATAAAATAACTATTATCATTATAATAATATAATATTATGATTGCAATGATATGTTACATTATGCTTATAATATAATATCAGAATATATTATATTATAATTATGTATTACTATAATATAATATTATAATGTCATAATAAACTATAATATAACATAATAACATTAATAATACTAATAATAGCAATAATACTAACAATACTAATAATAGTACTTATAGTAATAATACTAATAATAATACTAATAATAGTAATAATACTAAATATGATAATAACTAATAACAGTAATACTAATAATAGAAATAATACCAAGAATCATAAAAATACCCATAATGGTAATAATACCAATAATGGTAATAATGCTAAAAACGGTAATGATACTAATGATAGTAATAATATAAAAATGGTAATAATACGAAAATAGTAATAATACTAATAATAGAAATAATATTAATAATGGAAATAACACTCATAATAGTAATAATAATACAAATAAAAATAACACTAAAATTAGTAATAATACTAATAATACTAATAATAATAATAATATTAATAATAGTAATAGGACTGATAATAGCATTAATACTAATAATCATAATAATACTAATAATAGTAATATTATATAATATTATCATAATTATGACGTAATATATGATATAATATCATATAATAATATTGTAATATTATAACATTATAATATAATATAATGACTTGTGATCTATTCTAATAATAGATAATAATATATTATATTATATTATTATTAGATATTATTATATTAGACTTTTATTGTTATAGTATAATAATATTAAATTATATTATATGTGTATATTATAATAATATAATATTATTATAAAATTATCGTATAATACAATATAATATAATGTAACATAATCTAATATATTATCTTGTTATATTATTAATAGTATATTATAATAATATTATAATAATAATATATTATATTATCATAAAATAACTTTTATTGTAATAATATAATATTATGATTGCAATAATATGTTATATTATGCTTATAATATAATATAAAAATTTATTATATTATAATTATATATTACTCTATTACACTATTATTGTAATAATAATATAATATAATATAACATTTTATTAATTTATCATTATTATATTATATTTTAATATAATAATATATTATGATGTGATATATATAATATAAGATATAATCATGAGATTTATTGGTGGGATTTTTGGTCAGCAAAAAAAATTTATTACAACCAAAGTAGCTTTCTAATATTGGCGAGAAAGTATTTTTGTAAAGAATCTTCAAAATATAGCTTTTTTCAAATCGACGTTTTCAGCTTTCTTGCAAAGCCAAAATAGCTTTCCAATTTTTTTGCCAACACTGCTATACCATTCAAAATTGTTTTGAAGGGCCAAAAAGCGCTTTCTAGCCTACCAAAAGCTTTGCCAAATGGGGTTTTAGTCTCCCTTTATGCGATCATGGATCACCTCCACAAGCTTAAAAGAGACTTTAAGATGGTGAAAACCAGGCTAAGCTAAATGATTCCGGCACACATTCTTGCGAATCCACTGACAGAAACTGTAGAATAAATGAAATATGGCATTAGAATGGAGCTGGTTAGATGCAGAAAATGTCAAAACACTGGTTTCTGTCCATCTCCTAAATTCCCGTAGCTGGACCTTCAGCTGAACTTTGTTGACCAAGGTTTCTATTCGAAAAGCATCGGGGACACGCCATGTCCTACTGTACTTACCTAATTTGACTTGCTATTCATGAGTATTGTGAGATCAAATGCCAAATACTGATCATAGTATCTTTTCTCCTTTTATTTTCTTGCAGATCTCAAAATGCAGATGTGATGTGGTAATCTTGTAGAAATCTGAGTCTCTCATCAGTTGATATTTGAAACTGCAGGGAATTCGTCCCTCCACGTCCAGCAAAATTTGTTACCTTTCTTTTTTTTCTCCCTTATCTTTGACCCCATAATACCTTTCATTTTTTGCAAAATTCACCAAACTAATGCTCCATGGATGTGCATGATCCAAATAAAAATTAATAAAAAAGCAAGTCGTTTGAATGCCCTCTAATATATCACACGTTTTTCGAGAAAGACGATGGAGATGCCATTACTAGATTTAAATTCTCGACAAGTGGAGAGAGATGCCAATCCTATCAGCTGATCTGAAACCAGTTGCATGTAAAGATTGCATAGAAAAGAATTTTGGCAATCTACGAATGGTAACTCCTCTTCACCCCAGGAGAAGAACAAGCAGCTGTCCACAATACACAACTGGTGACTGCTGCTGTCTCTGTGATAGCTGAGGCATCAAGCCGTTGGTGCTTTTGTGTATGACGTCGTGTATCCATCACAAAATACATCCACTTCTCGTCACAAGTTCTACCTGAAATGCCCAATGAAACCTGGACATGAGTTTCGTACCCGTCCTGTATGAAGTACCCATTTTCAGCAAAAAAAAAAAAAAAAACCTGGACATGAGTGTATAAATCTGAAATGTTTCTCGCACTAAAGAATATACGAGATAATTAACTGTAGCTTGGATGGTTAGAGCACCATCCAGAACCTCCAACATACAGCAGAAAATATGAGCTGATGCCAGCATTTTCGATGTATCCTATGTGAAACTAGACATTAATTCTACAAAAGAGGGGGGGAAACTATATATATATATAAATACCACATATCAAGAGTAGGTAGGCGATCGCAAGAAATCTTAAAAATGATATCTAGAACAAATGTCCACAGCACAGAGATGCATCCCTACATTAAGGTCGAAGTAAACCAGTATTAATTCCCTGGTCAGATTTCCACGACATTAATTAAAGCAAAGAAAAGCCAAAAAAATAACACAAAATAGTTATGGGCTAGCTTCTGCAACACTAAGTTTACAGATAATGCCCTCTTTGTATACTTCGCTCGTGAGATTTGATGATGGGCAACGCTAATCATTATCCCTCCCAATCTGTGACTCGTCTGAATCTTCATCCGAAGATGTGCATATGGTGGTTCGTTGACCTCAGCCTCGCTTGTTAGCATAGTTATCAGGCTCATCATCATCATCCTTCACGGTGTCGTCCAACAAGTTGTCTTGACTTTCATTCTCAAAACCAGCATCAGCACTGCTCGTGTTGCTGCTGAATTGGTTGACGCTGCTGCCGTAGTCTGTGGCACTGCTCCCACCATAGCCACCACTGCTGCCAAAACCACCGGCCGCACCACCAGCACCACTGGCATAGTTATCACCAGCGGCACCACTGGCATAGTTGTCACCACCAACTCCTCCTCCAGCAACACTGTAGTCCCCACCACCACTGCTACCACCATAACTGCCGCCTCCACTGCCGTAGCTATCTCCACCGAAATTACTACCACCGCCATAACTACCACCTCCACTATAGCCACCAGCAGTACTGCCACCATATCCCCCTCCAGCATTGTAGCCATCACCTCCACCATAGCCGCCACCGCCATAGCCGCCACCGCCATAGCCTCCACCGCCATAGCCGCCACCTCCACCGCCATAGCCGCCACGAAATCCTCTCCGCTCTGTAGCATAGTTGACTCTTACCATCCGGCCATGAAGATCCTTAAATGGTAAAAAGAAGATGATCGCTTAGTCATGTTAGAAGATAAAGCATTGGATTTCAGATACAAATGCATACTGAACAAAATTTCCACATTTTCTCGTGTAATAGTGGATGTCTGCCAATTGTCCTGCATCCCTGATCGAATCTAAACAATTGATAACAGTGTGCATTCCTCAAATAGTTAGTATGCAGAAATATCCATTATAGTAAAAAAAGATGTTTATATTCATGTTGAAAGATGGAGAACTAGATTTTAAAAAAAAGAACATGCATCTCAAGCAAAATTACCAATAACCACATCCTCATGTAGCAATACATGTTTAGTAATTGTTTTGCATCTTCTATTCCAACCTAGAAAATTGTTAAGAGCGTATGGTTGGGAGAAAAATGAAAAACTCATTAACTTGTCATTCAGAAATATCCCACAGGTCACCACCATATACTCATACATAGCTAGTTTTCTCTTCTCTCAACCTTTTTGACTCTACCTTGCATGGAAGTTACCCATACATAGTATGAGTTTCAAGCCAGTGTAACGAAACACCAAAAAGTCTTAACAAACTAACCATGGTGGCCTTGGAAAACAAAGCAAATTCACATGCTATGCACATATAATCACCTCCAGTTATGCAATGCATGTGTTAAGTTGAAGACCTGGATTTTTCAATTTTTTTGCACCATCTTAGAACATCAAATCACAATTGTTATAGAAAACTTAATGCTGCAAATAATCTAACATGTTCGTGCCCATCTAAAAGCTGCTGCTTCAGTAGAGCAAGGGTTAAAACAATCTCCAGCGTGCAGCATATTGTCTGGTTCTCACAACCAGCTTCGATAAAAAATTGTCTTTCCCCACCGTAAACCCCAACAAAGAGCAATCCAGTCAAGAGAGGCAAAGCCTTCTCATATAGAAACTACAAACTGGCAAGGCAATATACTGGTTCATGATGGTAAGGACAAGTCTGGCATAGGCAGAATGAGGACCAGAAACTTCCAAAGCCGATGCCATTGGCAACCGACAATGGTCTACTTTTATTAATTAGCCCTCAGACTTTCCTATTTCCCATTTTTTGGTACAACAATTTAGACACTGAAAGTCCAATGACTATGAAGGCTTGTGCTTGCTCCATTTGTTTAAACCTTCAAAAATATTAAGCATTATTTCTTCCAATTGGCTCAGAATAAGTCTTGACATAAGAATATGATTTTATGTTTTCAAAAAAAATAGTAGTAGTTCTACAAGAACACAAACTGAAAGGACATTAAAAAGATCACAAACAGCAAAGACGACCCTATCTTAAGAGGTAAGACTCTGCTGCACATTGTAACAATATCATGTTTGAGGTGAAGCAATTAAGAGATATACAGTGATGGAGATCCTAACATAAGGCAGTCAGACATCATAACATGACAATGTTTTAAAGAATCAACAAAGTGACTAATGAGATAGATCTCCTAACACAGAACTCTGTCACATGCTAATAATTTTTCGTGTTTGAGACGAAGCAGATGTCTGACTGATATTAGAGATGCCATACAAACAACATAAATCAGCCTATTTTCCCATGTAATGAATTTTATGGGACAAGTCAACATTAAACCAGTATGATGTTCCTAAAAGTCCACAGATGGCCAATATCAAATCTCATAATGATCTAAGACACAATTGATTCTAAAACGTGACGAAGTTTTTTTAACCATTTTCTTTGATTTTTCCACATCCTTAATATTCACCTCATACCATTTACCAACCTTCAAATATCACTTCTGTGAGATCAAAAGACAAAAAACGGGCCCTAACCTTCAAAATTTTAAGAAAACATGCTTAAACATTTTAATTCAAGTATGAGGGGAACATAACCCAAAACAGAAATTACAAACCTTCCTACAAAGGTCAATTAGATGGTTGCCACCTAGCACACAATTTGTTTAGGAGAAATGACAGATATTAAACACAACATTTCAAAAAGTTTGCATCACCAAATTAGAGGGTATTATAAGCACACCAAAAAATAAATCAACTAAATAATCCAAATTCTCATTTGAAAACATCATCAACACATCTTCAAGTTCCAGATATTTGTTTATTTTCTTATTCGTCTGTTGTAAAATATAAGCAATCAATCTTTTTTCATTATCATAAATAAATAACAAGAAAATTCAGATAGGCTAACAATGGTCGAGAAGTACATCTATGTTGTGAACCAGCTCAAAATCGTACGGTTATAACATATACTAGGATAAATGTGTGATGCACATTATCTCCTAAGGGAAAAGTAGGAAGAGAATCTTTTGCCAAAGTCAGTAAAATGGAGCAGGCGCTGGAGTCTGCTCTCTAATAAGAACAAAAGAGAAGTCAGAGTTGTCCTTAAATAATGAAAGAGATGGTAAAACACAGAGTCCAATAAGCTGCAGACCCCATGGTAGAGTGGATCTTGGGGCGTGGAGACACCCAAGCAGAGAGTTAGGTTGTGAAGAAGGCACATGGGAACAAAATAGCACATGATGTGCAACAAAGCTAAGGTGTATTTCTGGTAAAATATGAAACAATCCAAAATGAGTATGTCAATGAATGAATACAAAACACCAAATATCAAGAGACAATCATTTAAAACAGTGGCTTTTGTGCACATGTAGCACATGCCACAATTAGCCCACTTGATGAGGGTATTCCATCTTCAACATAAAAAGTTGGCATCCAGGAAGATAGAATAAAACAACACTCAGACCATAGTACGAAGAAGGTATTTAAAACAATTTCCCCTATCAAAAAACTTGCCTCTAGATGGAACTTAATAACAAAACATACCTACAAAGCCTAGGAAGTATAGAATGAGTAGCTCTTATGTGTGTTTATGCAATACATCATAATACTCAACCTTCTCTTATGTATATCCTATGCAACCTTATGAATAAATCGCATCCATATCTAATGATACAATAATATATTGTACTACTTAATGCATTTTCTCAGAGTAATAATAAATATCAATCAGAATCTTAAGGTTGCATGAACTGTATAATTCAGACCTTCATGTTCCATGATTTCCCAAATAGACACTCAACATTCCACTGACTTTTAGCAAGATAAAAAAGAATACCACTGATCATTCAGCATGTTCTGGCCTCTAGTTCACTTTTTCCAAACCCAAAATGAAATGAGATTTAACTGATTTGAGACAATGAATACATTTCTACTTACAGCAAAGCTTACTTGCAGGTTATTTTATGTGATCATTGAAAAACATTGCCAGCATTGAACCGTAGTCATATTTCTCCAAGTTCCAATTAATATGCTACAAGCTATCAAAATCGAAGTACCTTTCCATCCAGTCCAGTAATGGCAGAAGAGGCCTCCTCACCAGATGTAAAAGTTACAAAACCAAATCCCCTGGACCTACCAGTCTCTCGGTCAATGATAACTCTAGCTGAGAAAAGCAACATCTCAGTTAGTTCATTAGCATGACAAGCAAATCGTTAATAAATAACAGATAAGGAACACATGCCTTCCACAACTTCACCATAGCTGGTGAATGCTTCTCTCAGACTCTGATCATCTGTGCCATATGAGAGTCCTAGAGGGGAGATGTAGAAAAATACTAACAGTTAGATACATAAAATTAATGACTTGTAAGGAAAAGAACTGCCAGGAATTCATGAAAAACCTCCAACAAAGAGTTTTGAGGATGACATGGATCGTATTGCTTGATACACTGAAAGATTGGAAGCTGTAGCTTTCTTAAATAGATTCCCAAGTTTATTGGTAAAAGCCATTGTTCAAGAACCTGAAGCAAAAGGAACTGTCAGGTGAGCAGCAAGAAGTATAATTAAATGTAACCCTTGAACACTATCTATCTTTTGCAATTAATCGAGATTTGTACTCTAGTAACTACACTACTTTGACATGCAATTGAACTAATCTTGTCAAAACAAATAAGGTTCGGTCTTTTAAGATCAAAGTACAACCATGAAATGGATAGGTTGAACAGAGTATGCTACAAAGCAGAGGAACAGAACCAGCAAAATAAGCCTATTTAAGCATGCCATAAGAGGACGACACATCAAACAAAACAGAAAATGGCTATATTGTAGAATCACCCAAAAAAGTTCCTCCTTGAATTCATTGAAGGAGCCAAAGAATGCCCAATCAATCATAGTTTTACAAACTGCCCTAATACAGCATGTACTGGCAATGATCGAAGTTAAATGTCATCCAGAACACAATCATCTGAAGTTGCTGCAGAACTTTTTTCTGTATATGGAAAACTGAATCAACAGCCAGCAAAGCCAACAACTGATCACCATATGTAGCTAGCTAGCTCACATTTGTAGCAAGTAATATTAAGAAACTGAAATAATTCTAGAAATTCAGAAACAACCAAGCTAACCAGCCAAGTATAAGTAGATGAATTTTTAAAAATAAAATGCTGCAAAATGATTCTTTTACAAATAGTTCCTACAAGTATATGGCCGCTGTCTTCCCTGCTTTATAACAATGTCAATCTGCCCACTCTTACAATAAACTATTCAAGATCCTTACCAAAATTATCATCTATAATGCAACTTCAACTCTCTAACCACATGCAATCAATACACCAATCTTACCAGGTATGGATAGTCAACTGAGTGCTTATTGTTACATAAGATGCGTTCCCTATTCACTTCCAAGATCTCATGAAATTCTATCAATCAAATGCTAAAAGCACCATAATTTACAGAAGAGTACAGGGGATTCAACAGGCCAGAATCCTCAGATTCATCAAATTTTACCATCTCTGTAACAACAAGAGCTGCTCAAACCAAAACTCTCCTCGATATAGTTAGCAATAGATTTAAATAGTAAAAAAGGGGCACCACTGCAAAAATGGACCTTCAATCGATTCACATGTACAGAAAGAAAGATGCCGATTAATAGCCAAGTCCATAAAAAACTAACAAAAATTAAAAATATAGGATAATAATACTGAGAAATCGATCACAGGAAGTGTTTTTAAGGAAAACAAAGACGAGAATCCATAACATAATCTTCCAGAGGTTCACCGAAAGAAAAAAAAAAAGCAAAAGAAAAAAAAAGCGGCAATGAAGGAGATCCAGGAATCGATCGATTCGACAAGAAACAACACAAAGGAGAACTGCTTTCGAAAGGAAACGAAATCTAAAACTAGGGTTAGGGTTTTGAGCAGTACCTCGGTGGAGGTCCGTTCTCCCTGCTCTCTCTCTCTCTTTCGACTCGGCTTAAAACCCGACGTCGGGATTGGGTCAGACGGTGTAAGCGACGGTGGGAGCGTATTATAGAGGCCTTGATGTAATCTTGGCCGCCCGCCTTAGATAAATGGTTTTGTGGCCGTCTGATAGAAGAAATCTGAGCCGTCGATTTACGCAGATGGTGGACTTCCGAAGATATTTTTTGTTGGCTTTTGTTTCGTGCTCCTGGAGAACAAAATTCTTAAGCCTGTTCCGAATCCGCACGTGCAATTCACGTGCAGATAATGAGGCCAGTCACGCTTGATAAATTCTGAACTCTAAAACAGTTTTTATTGAGTGTTCAGGGGTTAATGAATTTGTTTGGTTGCGAGAAAAGTTATTTGATTAATTTTAAATATAAGATAAATATTTTAAAATTTTTGAAGGTTTTTTTTTTGGTATATGGTGTTATTTTTTCACAAAGTAAATATATAAACTTTTCTATACTAATAGGGTGAGGTGATCTATTCCAGAGTGAAGAATAAGTTCTTAGCCAAAAAAAATAAAAAAAAGGAAAAAAGAAAAGAAAAAAAAAAAGAAGAGAGAGAGAGAGAGGTGAAGAATAAGTTAATATTCTTACTCCATGTTAGTTTATTCCACAAGCTAATGCAATGTTTTATGTAAGAGAATTGGAGCAACAAGGAAAGGATTTTTTTTGTTAGAAATCCTGAAAAAGATAAAAAAGGAAAAATGATGCAGAAGACTTGGAGGCCGGTAATACAAGAGATGAGTCTAACAAATTAAAATTTAAAAAAAAGGAGCAAACGTAACTATCAGCATTCAGGAGATATGAAAAATGGAAAGGTAAAAAGAATAAGCATCAAATCCAGCATTCTCTTCTACACCTCTTTTCTCTAAAAATATAAGTTGCTTTAAAAGTTTGGAGAGCTCTTATGACCTGCCAAATATAATTCTCTTATAGTATACCTTAATCCATTGGACCGCATTAGTGAATCTCCCCCATGCATGCATAGGAAGCATTACAAATATAAATATTATACCTAGGGGTGCAAATGGGTTAGGTTAGACTGGATCATGAGTGACCTCGATCCAACCCAATTTCTTGTTCGGGTCCTAATATTGGACCCAGACCCAACCCAATAGAAGATCGGAACGGATCGAGTTAGGTCCACAGCTAAAAGTTTTGACCCAATAAGTCAATCGAGTCAAGTCGGGTTTATGTATAACTCAGTCCCAACCAAAAAAATTTGAGTCTAGGTCGGCTCCAGATCAGGATTGGGTCGGGTTACTATACTTGTCATTCCCTGTACTTAGTTTATTTTACAATAAGTGAAAACTTCAGAAAGCAGGTTATGCAAGGCTTTATAAGTGAAAGTGCCTAAGCATCAAGGATTAATGTCATTATAAATTAATCTAATAATTATAAGATCAACCTTATTAGCTGCAAGAAATTTTTCTATTAACGTATGCAATGCTTTTTTTTTTTAGTAGAAAAGAATTGTATCTATGCTAATCTTTTTTACTTAACAATGATATCTCTAAATTTGTTAGAATGCATCTACTACTATTACTACTAGAAAATCATATATGGGCTAAGATGAAGAATATATTTTTGATAATGACACGTGACCAAGTTTAATAGCTGCAAGGTATTCATCATGAATCCATCTTTCTTCCACATGGCAAAATTATACTCTATTTTGCCTTCATTAGTCTGAGCCTCCTTCTTAGAAAAATAGTGTTCCCATTTATTGTAATCAACCTAAGCTTTAATATAAAATTCATGTCATTTGATAGTACACAAAAGATGGTATCTTCTATTCCTTCCGTCCTCAAATACAAAAAGAGATTAGAAAAATAAAGAGTTAGAGATTTTTAAGCACCCCTACGGGCCTAACGATGTACCAGGTTTAGGACTGGACCGATTGTAAGGTAGGAAACCCAAAATTACCCCAAAAATCAAACAGATCAAATTAGGTCAAATCGAATTAGAATTTAGTAAACCCAAACCTAACTCGAAAAATAAAATTGGTCCAATTTTAGATCCGACTTGACCCCATGGATCCTTTAAATTGGATCGGATCGAGTCTAAATGAGTCGGGTTGGGCTAGGTCATAGGTCAACCCGGCCTATTTGTAGCCTTAAGTGTACCATAAGCCTTTCCAAGTAGCTTTAAGCTCCGCTGCTAACCTAGAGAAAGGGGACAAGGACTTGGAGGCTACAAATATAATTTTTTCGACATGATTCTTGATGAACGGAAATAGCCTCTTAAGAACAAGAGGCTTATTCACAAGGATTTGAATAGTCAACACCAAAGTTGGGAACCACTTTTATTTTTAAAAAAATCATAAAAATGAGGCAAGAAAAATATGTTTAATGCTATTTATTAGCCTAGTTGTTGACCGTATAAATCTTTAAAAAATCTCTCAGATTATGCAGCCAAATATTCAAACGATCATCAAAGAATATTCATAAAATTATCAAAGCATATTTCTGTAATCTATTATTGTATATTTTCTATTAAGGGATCACCATAGCATATTCTTGGGATATTTGTAGAATCCTCAATATTATGTAGAATTTCAGAGCATATTCTTAAGATCTATTATTGTATATTTCCATCAATGTATCTATTATCATTGTAAGCAGTTGTACAAAAACACTATAAGAATACATAAACTTTCTCACCAAAATAGGTTGAGAGAGAATTTCCCCACAACTCTAGTTTTTTTCAATATTGGCTTAATTGTTTACCGTATAAATTTTCAAGAAAATTCTAAGATTGTGCAGTCAAATGTTCAAAAGATCATAAAAAATACTTACGAAATTATCAAAGCATATTTCTGAAATCTATTATTATATATTTTTTTTATTCTTGGAATTTATTACTGACATACAAAGCCAATCACGGCCGCTAGTTCCTATTAGATACGCGCTCGATGAATGGAGCCTGAAGAAACTGGCTTATTGGTGGCGTGCACAACGAAGTGGTGCAATAATTTTTGGTATTGGGGATTGGAAGGGAGCTATCAACGACTTTACATAATTATCAATGGATGAGGTGAATCTCCTTTTTTTAATAAAAAATTTATAAAAAAAATATCCCAGCAATCTCTAAATATAATATATAAATAAATAGAATTGCAAGTTGAATGAACAAGTTGAACTAGCTCGAGCTTGGCTCATTTACTAAACTGGGGTGTTGAGATTCATTGTCAAGTCCTAATCCTATTAGGATTCTTATTTAATTGGTCATTAATTTTAATGATTTTAGAATTCTATTTATAGTTTTATCCTACTCAATTATTCTTTCTATAATAGTTATCCTTATTTTTTAATAGTTATCAAGTTTTATCTCTTAGTGAGTGTTGATTTTTGAATTTGAATAGGAATCAAACATCCCACTCATATGATGCTCTATTTAAAGGGATCGTTGGTGTCTCCTTTAGTATAGCGTGAAAAAAGAGAAAGAAGGAGAGAGTGAGTTGCTCTTCTTGGCAAGGAGTAAGAGAGAGCTTTTTTTGTTTGGCTCAATTTTTTAATAAAAATATTTTTTTCTCTTGTAATTAATTTGCTTCCAGCATCTCTTTTTCATTTTTTTATTTGGTGTTTGTTTTAGATCTTGGGTTGGCACAACCGATCTATTCCACATAACGTTCCATTCTATATGGTATTAGAGCCATAGGCTTAGAGATCAGTTATTTATGTGTTCGTAGCTTGGCATGGTTGAAGAGCTTGTAGTAATTCACTGTGCGACGGTGTAAGGAATTATCATGGTTTGAAGCTACTAACATCTCTAACATTGGGATTAAAAAATTGAAAAATACTAATTATGCGTATTGGAAGGCCTACATCAAATCTTATTTGATCATGCAAGAATTATGAGAGATTATTAATGGGACAGATATAGTGAAGCCAGCAAAAACTTTTAAAAATGTAGAAGTGAGAAAAAAGTGGAAGATCAAAGCTAAAAATACTGTGTTTATTCTCATGACTAATAGGAATGAAGAAAATCATCAGTATATTCAAGATATAGAGGAATCAAAAATAGTATGGGATATTCTTGCTGCTCTCTACTCAAAGTCTAATAAGGCTTGGCTTCAATTTTTAGAGAACAAGGTAATCTTACAATTTTCCTATATTTTCTTAAAAAAAAAGAAATTATTTGATGAGCTTGGTATGCTTGATCCAAACTCTCGTTATGATGAAAATAAATGCCGTAGACTAATATCTCATGATTTGAATAATGAGTATAGTGGTTATATGCTTGCTATTTTTGGATGGGCTCAACAACCAATATTACTAGAGCTAGAAAATACACTTATTAATCAAGAAGCATTTAATACTCAGATATATAATTTGACTATATCCCCTCAAAAAGAAAACATCTTATTTTTTTGGAGTAAAAATAAAAATAAAAAGTGAAATAACAATTTTATTTTTTTAAAAAAAAAGGCAAGTTGGAGAATTTGAGAAGGATAAAAATTCTAATCAAAAGAAAAATTACAAATTGAAGGGGAATTGTCATAGGTGTAGAAAGTTTGACTACAAATTTTAAGATTGCATGGTGAAGCTCAAACAATCTAATATTGCATCCTCTATTGTAGAGCATGGGGGAGAGAAGAAAACTAGTAGTTGGGCTCTCACTATTACTATTGTTGATTTTAGTTATCTTGATAGCCAGTATGCTATATTGGTTCATATGAGTTATAAGAGACTTCAAGATTTGAATCGGGGGAAACTTGATCAGTTAGATACTGGTTCAAGTTTTGAAGACTCAGGGCCGACCCAGGTGTCTCGGAGGCGCCCTCCACATGGTCTCAAACCTCCATGGTTGCTTGGAGGAAACAAAGAAAAATCTTCCTTTCCATCTGTGGATGGACGATCAACTGGCGATCTTTCTGAGAAAAAAGTACCACCAGCTGCTATTCTGAATATGCTTTTCTAAGATAAAGCACCATCAAAAAAAGAACACTGAGGCTCGGATATTCCAAAGAAAACAAAGAGAAAGAAAACAAACTAAGATCCGCCAGGAGTTCGGTACCAGCTGGGTTGGAACGAGGTTGTAAGATCTCATTAGTTGTACAAAGAAGGGGTAGAGAGGAAGACTTAGCCCAATTTGTAGGGTCTCCTTATACAAGTCGAGCCGAGAAAGATGTGGGTTGGTTACCCGATCCCTAGGGCCATCGAGCTCAAAGGTGAACTTGGGGGCACAAAATGCTGAGCTCGGATGAGGTTCATGTTTTTTGGGTAAGGATGGACGCCTCATAATCCAAGCCCGACTGGAGCTCAGACTCAGCCTCACCCAAAGGCGACGACTGCCAAGCTCGAGAGAAGTGATCAGCCGACCGACTCTCCTCCAAGGCGTTGGCCTCGACCCCGCTCATAGTGGTAAGGAAAAGATGAAGAAAAAGTCTGGAAAAAAAAAAGATTAAGGACGAGATACAAAAGAAGACAGAAGCAGAGAAGAAGACGAAGGAGAGTGGTTGAGTAGCCGAGCAGAAACCCACCAAAAACTAGGGAACATGGAAAGTGCTAGAGCCGGAGGCGAAGGACTTTGCTGGAGCACCACCCAGGGGCCTAGATGCGTTGGTCACTTAGAAGGGGTCCGCTCTTATATAGGGACGCAGACGGCTTCGCTCAAAGCGTCAGTTCGACTGTCTAAGCGGATTGAGCCATGTGTTAGTTTAGGACACGACAAGACGATCCTCTAGAATTGCTGCAGTAATGACTTCTCGAAGAAAACCTGGCAATGATGATGCTTTGGGACACCCCGGATACGACGATGCTTCGAGAAGAGCGATCGACACATTTAGTGCCCCTGACAAAGGTTTTGCTCTCGATCGAGGTGACGACTCGACTTCTGCCGCCCAAACTAAGATGCAGCTCAACCATGGAAGTAGGAGGCAAGTGATGAAAAAAATATTGGACATCTCAACCTCGAACCAGAGCGACCTTCTTGATCTGGGGCACAAATCAAGGAGAACATCTTCGGCCCTAGCCGAGCGACTTCACCTCGATCGAGGAACCCATCAACACATATCGATAAGGACTGATAATCTTAACAATCGACAGCCTTGGCAGCCCTCAGTCGTGACGACACTGCAGTTTGTGCCCGACCAGCATTGCACGCCGCCCATGCGGCCTGACTCCACCCCGTGACCGTACCATTGATCATTATCTAGCCATCAGTGTATACCACGTTAGCCCATATAACGACAAACAGACTTTCCTATATAAAGAGGCAGCCCCAGGGATCTTAGGTACGCATGCATACCATATTACTCATAGAGAATAAAACTCTGTCAAACTCTCTTCCTTCCATAATGTTGTCACTATATTCTGACTTAGGCATCGAAGGATCTTCCACCGGAAACTCTTTGGCAAGCAAACTTTTTACAGGACACTAGGGAAGGAGACCGACGCTCGACACTCTGACCAGTCTGTTCAACTTGCCTTCAACTGACCTCAAAGTCGTCTGAGCTGCACTCCGACCTCGGTCCAGATTCGGCGGCAACAATAACAATATTGGCAATGACTGCTGTAGCATTTTACAACATCGACAATTTCAATATAGTTGGCATAGACTTTGCAATGAGAAAAAGTTTGAGATTAATTGCAAAGTCCTAATCCTATCAGGATTCTTGTTTAGTTAGTTATTAATTTTAATGACTTTAGGATTATATTTCTACTTTTATTCTACTTAGTTATTCCTTCTAGAATAGTTATTTTATTCTTTATTAGTTATCAAATCTTATTTTTTTAGCAGGTATTGATTTTTTAATTTGAATAGGAATCAAATATATCACCCATATGATGCTCTATTTTAAAGAGATCGTTGTTGTCTTTTTTTTTTTAGTGTGAGGTGAGAAAAGAGAGTACGAGGGAGAGAGTATGAGTTGTTCTTATTGGTGAAAAGCGAGTAAAAATAGTTTTTATGTGATTTGATTTTTTAATTAAATATTTTTTAATTAGTTTTTTCTGATTTTTTTTATTTGGTGTTTATTTTAGATTTTGGACCCGCACGCGATCGATCTACTCCTCCGCGTAACATGCTGTTTCTGCAAAGGGTTCCAGCAGAATTCTGAGCCGAGCACAAACCAGCTCCCCTCCCCTCCCCTCGATCTTTTCGTCCTCCTCGCCGCGGAGTCGGATTCCTCGGCGGTTGCCAGCGCGATTCCGTTCTGTATTTGGGACCTCAGAATTTTTTACCCCACGAAAATTAGATGCGCACTGTCCTTCTCCGGCTATTTTTGGTTGACGGCGATATGTTCACGGCGGCTGCCGACGTGATCTTGGGTCGGATTCACAGCTCTCGATGGTGTGGTCTCGGCTTCTTATTTACGGAGAGAAAGCCTCCGTTTGCTTTCTTTCTAGCCTGCCGTACCGAAGAGAGGCAAAAATAAAATAAAATAATAAAAACAAAGAAGACCGAAGAAGGGTTCTGAAGCCAGTGCCAACGGTCCAATTTTTGTGGGCTCTCGTCGTCAACTTTATTAGAGTTCAAACTCTCGTGGGGGTGCTCTGCTCGTGTTTCAGTGTTAAATTTGAAAGACTGACTCGACCGTTGCTTAACCACCCAACGGTCACAATGCCCATCCATCCTTTTTATAACCACTGCCACGCCCCTTAAGAACTCATTCCTCTCTCTCTCTCTGATTTCTGATGGATAAAGAGCACTCAGCGCTTGGTAAACAAACTCCTCCGTCCATTGGTTCTCCAATGAACGAGAAGCCTGATGGGATCTCACACAAGGTGAATGGCTATAAGAGTATCACCCCTGAAGTCCTTCAAGTCCCCAAGACCTTCAAATTCCCTGACAGGTGAGAGTTTTGTCCTGGATCTCGCAGAAGGTTAATGGCCGTAAGGTTCTCTCATTTATCTCTCTGTTTTGGTGCTTCTACAGTAGAAGATACTTGAGCCCAACAGATCTTATCATCTCCCCTGTTTCCAAGAGGTTGCTTGCTAGGAACCAAAAGGTCACAACTCTCTCAATGCAAGCAGAAAACCCTTTCGTGGTATTAATTCTTTAACTCAATGTTGCTAATATTAGTTTTATGTTAATGATCTCCATGCCGTTCCATGTTAATGGTTATATAATTTGCCATTCTTTCCTAGCAAAAGTACAAAACTATAGTCCTTCTTATAGCATGTGTGGAAGTTGCGAGAATCTAAAATAATATTTCTAAAATGACATCAGGGGGTAGCTTTAGATATGACAAAGTAATTGGTGAACAAGGATGTACAGAGCTGATCCCAAATAGTAGTGCTTATGGCTATTTCTCCTACAAAACAATCAAGTTCTCTCTTTAACCTACTTCCTCTACTCCAGCCTCTCAATTTGCATCTATGACACTTGTTTTGCTGTATGGGTATCTCTGCTATATGTGCCTCTCTGTTTATACTAAATTAAAATGATCATTTTATTTTATTCCTTCTTTGGTTTCTAGCATTGCATTGCATACATTGTTTCAATGCTTTCAGGAATTAGGTCTCTTTGGAACGTAAGTCTCGGCATTCATGGACAGAAGAGTTCATTTGCTCCCCGTCTCAGCGAGGAGGATTGGAAAGAGATGACATCTTTCTCCTACCAAGTCGTGGGATTGTAGAGGGAGATAGAGGGAAACTCTGCCAGCTTATGTAATGGATCCACAGTGTTTTCTAGTGCTTCTTAGAGTGAATGAAATTAGAATTTTTAAATGTATGTTTACTTTGCATATAACCAAGCTGAGCAAAACTGACAATGCATTCGTTCAACATGGATCAACTGGTATCTCTTCGAGTTCTTGATCGGGTAGAAAAAAATTGGATTCTCCCTCGTCCACCATCGACCAGAGTGGAGAGGTCCAGTCTCGCAATCATCCATGGGTTGTCTCATGTATTCAATATATGAATGGCTGTGGTTGCAGGACTAAATCTGGTTCAATTTCAAACAAAAAAATATAATATTAAAATTTATAATATATATATACACACACACATATACATGTATATAAATATATACATATATACATATACGTAGATATATAGAGTATAAATTATATGTGTTGTTGTTTTAAAGAAAAACTTAAGGCAGTCAGAAGATCACATCTCTTCTCTTCTATTTATTTAACAGGGAAGCCATGGATGGATTTTTTTTTTTAAAAAAATTATAAGTGGATTACCCTTTGCAACTGGACTTTTGGAGAATTTTAGGAACACAATGAGCTATTCTTTAGTTGGGCTCTCTGGAAGCATCTGAGATACAATATATCTTTAATCTAAATGTGAGTGTGGATGATGAAGGTAATATGGAGGCAATCACTCATCTAAGATCCAGCAGATATCCACAGATGGATTTGTGATCCATCTGAAAATAAGGGTGTCAAACTACTATAAGTGATATGAGATTGTGTCAATCAATAACACTCCCATGTACAAGTGATATGCCAAACAGCAATGGTTTGAATCGAAAGGCAATTCTTAGACTCCATGAGCATATAAGCCTATTCTAGCAAAAGCCTATTATAGCTCAAAAAATGAGCATAACCCGGAAGCTATAATCCCAATACTGTCCAACCACAGCATCCTGCATGGTGTCAAGCCCATAATGTTTACAAAGAAGTAAACTACTGTGTGAAATATCTCCACTGCCCATCCTGATGAAACTAGCAAAATATCTCTGCTATGCTGTAGAAAAATCTAAAGATCGTAGTATAATTATGAACACGCAATTATGCACCACGTTTCTTCCATGTGATTACAAACATGATAATTTTTTTCTACATGAATCTAGGTATCAATACCATTGCATTACAAACATGAGATTTTTTTTTTCAATCGTCTTGCAAACATGGGATCTTTTTATTATTAATTGTTTTTTATACATTAGGAGGGCGATGAGAAGATCCAACTCAAGTTGAAGGCAGTAACTTGCATTCAGCATCTTTTCTGAGTTATTGTGGCACAATCTGTGTACATGAATGATGGGAGGCAGAGGATTACCATCTGGGCTCAAGCACCATAAGATTTCTCTGCTGAAGTCAATATATCTGTTTGGAAGAGAGATCCAAGATGTCCATCTCTTAATCCAACTATGTTTTCACAGACATGCCTTTTTTGATTAACTCCTCTTTAATGTACAGAAGCTGGTGTTTTCTTGATCATATCATTAGTTCTTGCTATTCATGGTTTCTCAATCATTTTGTTGAAGTGGTGAGGCCTTGGATCAGGATATGTATGGAGATATATTCTTTTCTCGTTGGTTAGTTCTACATAGAAAAATCTTAGATGTTCAAAGGTAGAGAGTTATCAAGCACTGCAAAGAGGATCATAGGTTAAAACAACAACAGTCTCTAGGACCTGTATCAAACAAACAGGATATTTGGCTTGGCTGAGTTTTACATTATAACAAAGAACAGTTCTAGATCCATCATTTGTGATTATTAGAATAGATGGGTCCTGGTTATTACTGTCTTACAATAAAACAGAGCACACATTTATTTGTCATTTTGTTTGCCAAACTGTTCTAGGAAACTTGAAGGGATGCCAGCTATTCCACATAGACTGGTGGTTAGCTGGAGACTAATAATAGTCCAGAAAGGAGCCAGCTGCATTGGGTTTTAGTTCTGTGCATTAACAGAGGAGTCTAGTAATCAGTCTATCAGGGTTTGCTGACATTTTCTAGGTATCAATAAGTTGGTGTGGCAACACTTTCCTTGTTCCTAGACTGAAGGTTGTGGTTCCTAAGTGAATGGGGAGAATACCTTTACCCAATTATAGTTGTAGGGAATATTATAGACTTTTGAGAACTAAAAGTCATCAACCCATTAGTGTAACTATTCAGTATAGATGATAGCAAAAAGACTCAGCTTTGGACCTTTGACATTGTTTACTTTCTAATGATGTGGGTGGTGTTTCATTTCCTTTCTTTTTCTCCAAAAAAAAAAAAAAAAAAGGTACAGCTTCTACATTGGTATCAAACTTTTCCAAGCCTCTTCTCTAAGACCCTTTAAGGAAGTATATTCAGAAAGACACTACGACGAATTAGGTAGTTTCTTATATGGCCAGTCTCTTCGGAGGCACCCTATCGGTTGGAGATGGGGAGCTGCCTAAAGCGCTCCGAAACCTTTTATTTTCCGACTTTATTGGATGTATTCATACCAAATATATATGAATCATCCGTCTTAACAAAAAAAAAAAGAAGAAATCTTCGAGGAAGTCGGCATTGGAGCTATAGTGGTCATCGGTAGGTGGAGATGGTCAAGTATTGTGGTCCCGCTCTTTAAGCAGCCAATGTTGTCATCCATCTATCAATAGACTAAGAAGCTCCAACTAAATCTTACAAGACTGGTTGCACATTGTCACATGTATTGTTATAAGTGATCTCACATGTTGGAAAGATACTTTGCTTACTCTAATGGATACATCACTTCCACCTTAGTATTTCTCATGTATATATCTTAATCTCATACTTAATTATCTACTATCAATATTAATGGATACATGCATAACGCTTTACACATTACTTTGCACATATTGTTTGCCACATACTGGCCATACTGTAGGTTTTGCATTTGCCTTTCTGGAATCTTCCATTCCCAACAACCAACTTGGTTGGTCAAGGTTCTTTTCATCACCTGTCAATTGATGGGCAGAGATGACTATTACTTTATTTTATTACTATATCCAACAAAGAAGATAATTTATTTATTTAGAATACATTAGCTCCTTGATGCCACAACCTTAGCTCTATCTCCATCGTCAAATAGAAGTGGGAATGGGGATTGTAGCTATAAGTGTGGGCCCCGTGAGATATATAAATAGAAGCAATAAGTAATAGATAAGCATATTGCGGGATAACGTGGTGGGCCTCGTGGCTCTTTGCGAGTTTATCTCATAAGATTCCCACTAGTACAACCTCGTTTTGAAATAACAACCAACCTCATAGTCATTATGTAATTGGTACATCTTACAAGCCTTCATTCTATAGTCATATGTAATTTGTTTGTGGTCACTAACAATATCATATTTGAATGTTAATTGTGGGTGGAAAAAATCGAGTATCATTAAGGCATCAATTTACGAATGCTTCGTGGAGTGTTTAATAGTTGTATTTGCACCAATAGGTGATGCATCATTAACATTTTAAATAAAAGACTTGTAATGCCTCCTTAGTCAATATGATTTATTAAATTAATGATTGATCTTCTAAGTTGGCAAAATTTTATCTAAGTAGCGTCTTTGATTTATAAAAGAAAATTCTACTAATTGATGCAATGTTAGATACCAATCTTTGCTCAATGTTAGTGCTGCTTCTTAAATAAAAAATGAAAACAAAAAAATAAAGGTGATTCACGTGGCTAATGCTAGTAGTGCTCTTCGATGCGTGAGCCTACCTTTGCGAGTAATCTTATCCTTTGTATTGGCTTTAGTGGTCCAAAATCCAATGTCCCGGACCCCTAGTCTACGGCTATACACGGGCTTATCAAACTCACGGTTCCGATCCATTCTAAATCATGATGATCAAACGTTGAATCGTTCATGAGACGGTCTGCGGGGACTCTCAGTCACGACCGACGAGGAGCTCGCCGGGCCCCACCGAATCACCGCCACGTGTATTCCGCATGGCCGTCCCTCATCCTCCGCAGGCCCGAACGGGAGGCCGCCGCCCGGTTGACGGATTGATGACAGCGTTGACCGTTTGTGGTCCCCTCCCGGGCCCACCACCCCATTTCCTCCAAAATATTTTAATTTAGACAATAATAAATAACGTAATTTTTGAAACTGGGACTGATGGTGGCCAGATCCCCACGAGCAGCAAAAAAAGAAAGCGGCATTATCGACATATCGCCAAAATGAACCCACTCTCACACCCCCTATTCTAGGGCCACATAGAAGGCATCTAGGTCTAGGGTCGGTGAATGGGTGTCAAATTGTGTTCAATTGATGGAAATGTGTTTACAAATGAAGGGAAAGGGATGGAAAAGTACCAGTAGAAGAGGAAGTGGAGGAGGAGAAGTAGAGAAGGGAAGCAAAGCAGAGAAGAGGAAGAGATGACGCATTTCCCCCCCTCAATCTCTACCCCCGAAATTTCTGATATTTAGTTTTAAGTCCCTCCTTTCGCCTCTCTTTCTTAGGGTTGTCGAGCTCGTGGGCTAGTTCTCCAGCTCCTGTGACCCGAGCTAGTTAGGGTTAGGGTTTTTCTCCTTCGAAATGCGCTGCCCGTCGGCGATGGAACGCCGCCGGGGGATCATCGCTGCAGGTACTCTAGTCTCCGCCCTCCTTTTCCTCGTCGCCGCGGCGGCGGATGACGCGCGCGCCGCCGAGAGGCAGGCTCTTCTCCAGTTCAAGGCTGCCGTCTTCTCCGACCCCGCCGGATTCCTCCGCGGATGGTCCGACGCAGCCCCCGGCTCCGACACTTGCTCCTGGCCCGGCGTCTCCTGCGACGCGGGATCCAGGGTAGTGGGGCTCAATATATCGGCCAAAGGTGGCGCCTTTTTCCCTTCTTGCGGCCGGTCGGGACCGCTGTGGAAGAGTTGCCCGGATCTCGCACGGAGGATGGCCGGAAAGCTGAGCCCCGCACTTGGGAAGTTGGTGGAGTTGAGGGTTCTTTCGCTACCTTTCCATGGCTTTGATGGCGAGATACCCGGTGAGATCTGGGAGCTGGAGAACTTGGAAGTCCTCGATCTCGAGGGGAACTCGCTGTCCGGCTACCTTCCCTCCCGCTTCATGCGCGGCTTGCGTGTGCTCAATCTGGCCTCCAATCTGCTCCAAGGTGAGATTCCACTCTCGCTCTCAAGCTGCACGCATTTAGAAACCCTAGACCTCTCCGGAAACCTGCTCAACGGCACGATCCCTGGGTTTCTTGGTGACTTTCCCAAGCTGAGAGAGCTATCTCTGTCTTTTAACCGGTTCACCGGTGCGATTCCTGATGAGCTCGGAGCTGGTTGCCGGAGTCTGGAGCATCTTGACCTGTCGGCAAATCTTCTAGTTGGTAGCATTCCTGGTGGCTTGGGGAATTGCAGTGAGCTTCGGTCCCTGTTGCTATTTTCCAATTTGTTAGATGACGTTATTCCTTCAGACCTTGGCCGCTTGAAAAAGCTTCAAGTTTTGGACGTTTCAAGGAACAGCTTGAGTGGCTCCGTACCTGTGGAGCTTGGAGGCTGTGTCGAATTATCTATTCTTGTTCTTTCAAATCCATACTATCCGATGACCACTTTTGATAACTCGAGCTATGCTGATATCGATGATTTCAACTATTTTCAAGGTGGAATTTCTGAGAGCATTACAACCCTGTTAAAGCTTAGGATCCTCTGGGCCCCAAGGGCGACGCTGGAAGGTGAGATTCCCGGCAGTTGGGGTACTTGTGAGAGCTTAGAAATGGTTAACTTAGGTGAAAATATCCTCACCGGGCGGATCCCGAAAGTGTTTGGGCAGTGCCAGAATCTTAAAGTTTTTAACTTGAGCTCGAACAAGTTGAGTGGCTGGCTGAGTGAGGAGCTTCCTGTTCCTTGCATGGATATGTTTGATATTAGTGGGAATCAGTTATCTGGCTCCATTCCGAAGTTTATCCCAAAAGCATGCTCTTCATCCCAGTTCCTGCTTGATGATCTGTTCTCTGCATACTTTTTGTACTTTTCATATGGGAGTCAAGCTGGAATCTCCTTGCTTACGAATGAATTCGATGGTGAAATTACAGTTTATCATAATTTTGGCGGGAACAATTTTACCGGTAATCTGGCATCTCTACCACTTCAAGCCGACAAGTTGGGAAAGCCAATGGTTTATGCCTTTCTGGCTGACGATAATAATCTTGTCGGGACGTTAGCAGATGTTCTTTTCAATACATGCAAGGACTTGGATGGATTGATCATTGACTTCAGCAACAACTTCATTTCTGGCGCAATTCCAACAGAAATTGGGTCCATGTGCAAATCTCTTGTAGTGTTTGATGTTGCTGAGAACCAAATTACAGGTGTGATTCCTCAGAGTATTGGGTTATTGAACAGTCTTGTTGGATTGGACTTGAGCAGGAACCATATTCAGGGCAATATGCCAGCGAGTTTGGAGAATTTGAAACATTTGGAGGATCTGTCCTTGGCCAATAACAACCTCAGTGGTTTCATCCCTGCTGGCTTGGGTCAGTTGCATGCTCTCAAGGTGCTGGATCTTTCTTCCAACTCTCTCTCAGGAGAGATTCCTAGTGGTCTTGCCAATTTTAAGAGTCTCACTGTCCTTCTTCTTGATAATAATAAACTTTCTGGAAATATTCCTTCTGGTTTTGCTAACATAACATCGCTCTCGGTGTTTAATGTGTCATTCAATAATTTGTCGGGGCCATTACCTTTAAATGCTAGCACCATTCAATGTGATAGTGTTCTTGGAAACCCTTTGCTCCAGTCTTGTCATGTATCTTCTCTCTCTGTTCCGCCATCTGACAATCAGGGGCATTCTGGGGATTCACAAGCATCTAATGATTCACCACCTGGAAGCCCACCAAGTGATAGTAGCAATAGAGGGTTCAATTCTATTGAGATTGCTTCAATAGCGTCAGCAGCAGCCATTGTTTCAGTCCTTTTAGCGCTGATTGCCCTCTACATATACACCAGAAAATGTGCACCAAGATTTGCAGGTCAGTCTTCGAGAAGAAGAGAAGTCGTGATTTTCACAGAAATCGGGGTTCCTATAACTTATGAGAGTGTTGTGCGAGCCACTGGGAATTTTAATACAAGCAACTGCATTGGAAGTGGAGGTTTTGGAGCCACGTACAAGGCTGAGATTTCACCTGGAGTTGTGGTGGCTATTAAAAGACTCTCAGTAGGGAAGCTCCAAGGTATTCAGCAGTTCCATGCAGAGATCAAAACCCTTGGGAGGTGGCGCCACCCAAATCTTGTTACTTTGATAGGCTATCATGTCAGTGAGGCAGAGATGTTTCTCATATATAATTATTTGCCTGGAGGAAATCTTGAGAGATTTATACAGGAGAGGGCTAAGAGACCTGTTGATTGGAGGATGCTTCATAAAATTGCTTTAGACATTGCATGTGCACTTGCTTACCTGCATGACCATTGCATACCTCGTATCCTACATCGGGATGTTAAGCCAAGCAACATTTTATTGGACAATGATTATAATGGTTATCTCTCGGATTTTGGTTTGGCAAGGCTTCTTGGGAATTCTGAAACCCATGCAACTACTGGTGTTGCTGGGACATTTGGATATGTTGCCCCAGAGTATGCTATGACTTGTCGTGTTTCTGATAAGGCTGACGTATACAGCTATGGTGTAGTGCTGATGGAGTTGATTTCAGATAAGAAAGCCTTGGATCCCTCATTCTCTCCTTATGGAAATGGTTTCAATATTGTTGCATGGGCATGCATGCTGCTTCGCCAGGGCCGGGCTCGTGAGTTTTTCACTGAGGGGCTGTGGGATGTAGCTCCACATGATGATTTGGTAGAAACGTTGCACTTAGCTGTCATGTGTACTGTTGATACACTTTCAACCAGGCCCTCAATGAAGCAAGTTGTACTACGGCTAAAGCAGCTTCAACCCCCAAACTGCTAGCATCAATATCACAAGAATTATTAACCCATTCATCCTTGGAAAGGGTAAAATGAGTTGTAATTTGTATTTTATTTAGTCAATTTTTCTGATCACCCCTTAGACTTGATTCTTAGTTGTAGTCATTGTCTTTATATTATAGAACATCTTCTTTTACCCCATGTCTCTCTCTGGGGTGGCTTACTTACTGATGTATCTGCAAAGGAAAGAAAATGCAGATGTATCTTAACCAGATCAGCTTAAAAATATGTCTTTACATGTATTTATGTAAATTTTATTCCATTTAGACTTGTATTTGTCATTTGAACTTCTGAGTAGTTTTCGAAGATTATGATTGATTCCTTTTGTAGAATTCTGCTTTCTTTTCTTTTTTTTTTTCACAACTGCATGTGAAGGACTTTTATTATGCAATAAAGTTTGCTAGTGATACTTTATTACTTTATTAATCAGGAAATTTGGTAAAATGTCACGTAGAAATCATGTTGCTAGGTTTTGTATTGAGAAGAGTAACTTCTTTAATAAAGAAGTTTGGAGACATGCTCCATCATGCAATTGTCAAGAGAGCAAGAAAAGAAATTAATTAATGTTTGATTTTTTTCCCCTCAAGATTATTCTATAAGAGTTAGAGACCATGCTGTTTGAAGTAAATTATATAAAGACATCTTTTCTATGTTTGGAAGAAATAGAAGGTTCTATCTATTTTGGACTTGCTATACTATTCGAAGAGCTTGTGCTTCCTTTGGATATGCATTTTGTTCCATTTTTCCACATCATGAACAAGTTTTGAATGACATGGGAGGTACTACCTGCCACTCTATGCTGACTTTTTATTTCTCTCTTTTTTCTTTTAAGTTAAGAAATGAAATATGTCCATCAGATGACGACGTTGAAGTTTTGAATGTATGGATGCAGGCAATACAGCTATGAGTTCCTTAAATTTTACTTGTTCCAAAGCAGGTAAATGATATAGAATAAGACTTTAGTCTCGCATGCATACTAAGTAGTTATATGAACATCATATATATTTTCCCCATGTTTTATTTTAATTTGCATGTTTATGTATGCATTACTACATTAAGGATTACTGACCATTTCAGTCAGTCTCTATCTCATTATAATCATTTTGAGATTCCAAAATAGCTTATATAGGATGTATGCGGGCATAATTTTGTCCACAAATAATATGTCTTAGTTAAATACTTAAAAAAATAAATACGTTGTCTGTTATTGGTTATATATGTATGGGAAGTACATGGTCATTATCTTGATTCTTTGTGCTTAACTACAGAAGCAAAAATTGACAAGTAGTCATCAAATGCGCACATTCAGCAGCCTTTTTCTCTTTACAGAAATGGAATCTCATCAAATTGACAATCATACATGGCACACATGACCTATCTCATCTGTTGATGATACCACATCACCTTTTTCTTATATTATGTCGGTCAGCTTCAACAAAGTTAATGTGGTTTTTCATCTGAAACAATGATATCAAGTTTGTTGTAGTATTTATAAGTCAATTTTGTCACAGATTTTTGTTACTAATTCGATAAGGAACTCAACAAGGCTTAATGTTCTCTTTGGCATCATAACACATGAACTGCATTTAATGCGAATGCATTTCTATTTAAGTTGATTCATGTATATGATATGTAACATGTAAATAAGTATACACTGGTATTTTTAACTCTATAGGTTTTCTAGTCAAGAATGTTTACTTGTAGATAACCTGTGGTCTAAAACCTCTATGTTGGAATATGTCCCAATCGGTGGTTTGAACCATATTGTATCATTCCAAAACCAACCCAGAATGTTTTCTTATGGGACCCATCCCAAAATGAGAAATAATAACTATGTAGTTTCCATTTTCTTTGTAGGGACCGACAAACTGGGAATTCTGGCATTTTACTGTCACTGTAATACCATAATCTAAATTCTACTTCCAGTGCAAATTTTATTTAGCAATTTTACGTGTTCCTATGTATTCCATGGAAGCTCTCTGGTTTTAGTCTAATTTCATGGAAGTTAAAAAAAAAAGAACAACGAGAACAACATACGTAAGTTAAAAGAAAAAAAATGAAAAACATAAAAATAGATGTATAGGAAAAGTTGTTAAAGATATTCAGATTAAATGATGCCTATCAAAATAAGCTTTTCTAGTTTGATGATGTTAGTGTTCATGTAAATGGAAAGGAAGAAAGAAGATAGGAAGGGGGAATTTCTTATTGGATGGGGAGTTTAGGGCACTGAACAATCTTTAACATGCGAACTTGTGAGGAGAGAATAGGTTATTATTTTCAAACCATGTTCGCTGCTACATGTAACTCAGAAGCCAGGGGTGAATTTGCTCCCTAACTACCTAAAGTGCTTAAGAATGGTTCAGAAATGGGAGAAAGAGGTCCTTCATTCATTCAGCTTTGTAGGGTCATGTTAGTGGTGTTCTTCATTTTCTCACCAGGGTGGCTGATAGGGGGTTTGCATTCTACTTTACAAATATATTTGGACTGCTGTTATCCCCCAATATCAAGCAGAAGTTTGGGATCCAGATTTCATACTGTTGAATTGGTCATGTGCACGGGATGTGCCAAGTAACATTTGTTTGGTCAATGGAATGGGAAACATCCCAAGATATTCTTTTTTGTTGATTTGTTATCTGCATCACATGCCAAGTGACATTTCACTGTTTGACAGAATCACAAGTGTCCATCCAGTACTGCATTGTCTTCAAGCAGCCACGTATTACACATAGAGTGTGATGTTTTATCATTGGATGGGATCTGACTGTTCACTAAGTATTTTCTTCACTTGTTTGGCTGATGGGCTTCCAGCGCTCACCTTAAAACTTCTGCCTTTCATGGTTGGAATCCAAGTTGTCAATTTGATACTTCATCTTTAATTTGTCATGCACACCACATGTAACAGGTAAGATATCTTTCATTCATTGATGGGATTACAACAATTAATTATATTCTTTCCTCTTGAATCAGTAATGGGCCTTGTAATTGCTGAGTAATGTATAGAAGCTATTAGAGATGGAAGTACAGGATTCAATTTAATGTAGTTTTAGTTTGTTTCCTTGGTTATGTTGGTGGTCATGGAATTGAAAATGGAAAAAGAGAGGAGCAATTTCTATTTGAATGGAAAGATTTGGGCATCAACCGACGTCAAACCTGGAGCACATATGAGAAAAGAAGATAGAAAAGTTTTTGAAACACGTGGTATTTCAGCCCCATATTATGAGTTTAATATGGACCGCCCTAGACTTTCTTGGTTACCCATATCTCATGGTTCAAATAGAATTAATGGACTAAAAGACAACCATACACACACACACACATACATACATACATGTATAGTGGAGTGGATTAATTCTAAAGAATATAACCTAATGGAAAGTATAAGAAAGAAGACCAAAGAATTCATATAAACTAAATAGAAATTAGAAAAATATGGATTATTTGGTTATGCATATTTATACAGCCACTTAAAATGATTATATGGAAAGTGCACTCATAAATATCAATTTGGCAAATCCAAAACAGATAGTTATACTCCTTATATAGAAAGAAATTTTGATTCACGCAAAATGAGATTGAGGTCGATTCCTGCTTGTAAAGTCTAAGTATCTAGATATTTGCCACCATTAGACAATTCATAAACAATGCCTTAAATTAGGTTTTCTTGGTAGTACAAGTCAGAGCTTAGCACACAAGCTTGGTACCCTCATGGAGGTTTTAGGTTCAAATCAAGAATTTAACTACCAGTGATATGGCCTATGCACCGTGCCATGCATGCTGATGCATGGCATGCGGGCATGGGCATAATGGCATTGGCATCCCAAAATTGGTATTAGAATGGTAGTACAATTCATAAACAATGCCTTAAATTAGGTTTTCTTGGTAGTGCAAGTTAGAGCTTAGCACACAAGCTTGGTACCCTCATGGAGGTTTTAGGTTCAAATCAAGAATTTAACTACCAGTGATATGGCCTATGCACCGTGCCATGCATGCTGATGCATGGCATGCGGGCATGGGCATAGTGGCATTGGCATCCTAAAAATGGTATTAGAATGGGGTCTTTTTTGGGTTTCTTTTTAAAATTTTATAGTGTAAATTCTTAGATCAGTTAAAAGGTTTTTTGTACATTGAAATTATATTTTAAAAAGCTATATATTATCATAAATCAAGAATGTTGTTATGAATGCTGCTGAATACTGTGGATACGTCTATTAAGCTATTATAACATCCTAGTAATGCATAGCATTGTTTTAATGACAATTATGGATTGAAATAGGCAGATTAATTCATAAAATTTTGGATGTAAAAGTTTTTGGAGACTAGGATTGAAAAAAATAAGGCATATATGGGTTTTGAAGTGCAGTGTGTCGCTAACATGGTATCAGATAAAAATTTGGAGGCTAAGACATAAGACTTCTCTTACCGGAACTCTTGGTTCTTAAGAATATCTAAATATATAATAGAATTTATGAACTTTTAAGATTCAAGAATTTTCCTACTATTTAAAGGTTGCTATATTGACACCACCAAAAAATCTGCCTTCGTAGATTTAAACCAACACAATTCAAAAATGGAAATTCCAAAATTCTGGAGTTTGTTCTTGAGTTGGAAATTTGACCTTCTTATTTTGATGGAATCTGAATATAAACTACTTGTATTGAAATCAAATCTGTTCCTTATTTGCATTCCACATCTTAAGCAGTTTCATTTTTTATTGGAAAACCTAAGTGAAAATTGACATAAATAATATTCATGTAAATGAGGTTTATTTGCTTTCTGAGTCATAGTCTTATCTGAACTTACACTTACCTCCATCTCTTTAAATGATGGGAGAAAAGGCCCAACCGCCTTTTAGTCTCGTTTTTTAGCAAAACCAAGCCATATTGAATTCTGCTGAATTGACGTGGCTCGGTATATGTTGATACCTTGAAATACTGAGCGGTTACTTGATACTTGCACTGACTCTATGCCCAATGCTGGCACTAGCCCAGCACAGACTGGCTATTGATGTCTATCCTGATTCAAGTTTGTGGTTTCTAGAATACCATGCAAATTTATGGAAGTGAAACTTGCAAGATGGCCAGAGATGAGCTAGCAATGGGTAAGTTCGAACATAAGGTTGAGGAGTCATCATTCTTACGAGCAGTTCACCTGGTTGCCTGAATTATTGCCTGGAATGTAGACAGGCCTCAAAATGCCTAGATGAGCATCACTTGGACCATCTATATAAGTACATACAAGAATTACCTTTATCTGTATGTATGCACTGATTGTGTATCTACGCATAGTTATGTATGCACATATTAGACATATACATGCGTGAATATTTGTGTATACATTTAATTTCATGATTATGGAAACCTGTGTATACAAACATATAAATACATACTATGTGTATAATACATACATGCATATGCTTGCCTATGTAGTATAAATATTTTCTTGTAAATTATTTTTAAAAATGACGTATTTGTGCTATAGGGAAGTGAGATACATCTGACAACTAAGATTGTGTTATAAACAAGTGAGCACAAAAGTTGACGTATTTAAAACCCTAAAGCCAAGCTTTAGCATCCAGCAAGATTGACAACCGAGGAGTTTAGCAATCTTTAAGAGAACTTATATGCCAACTTATCAGCCTAGTATATGTTATGCGATAGAATGCTTACTTGTAGTAATGAAAAATAATTGAATGACTGTACTGTCTGTCATCAGGGCAATTGCCTAGTCAACCTCCTTGGCAATCCATCACCTGGAAATGCCTGGGCAGTTTAACAACTATGTTGAAAAGATGGCTGAGCTTGAAATGAATAACTTGTGGCCTGAAAATAATTATATGTGTTTATTGCATGAACATAGAAGGTTGGTTATTGGATACGAATCTCTTGGATTATGGAACAGTCCAGATGGGCTGTTGGCAATCCACACAAACTTTAAGACCTCTTGGGTTGAATTGGTGGATTTGAGTCTTCTGTTCTAGTCTATACACATATTTTGCAGCTTACATGCTGAAAAATGAGCACAGCATGATGTATTATGCACTGTTTATTCATTTCCATAATCTATATGCATCTCCTTTCTGCATCTAATGCACGAGGCTCCCACCACTGCAGTGTCTAGGGCGTGTTGGATTTACGCAGCCTGAACCCTCCTATGTGAAGAGGCTGTTTCCGTGTTTCGAATACACGACACGTAGGTCATGATAAAGCAATCTTACCGTTGCGCCAAAGCCCTCCCTCTACCAAGCTCATTCTTCTATTGTTTGACATACAAGCATCTTCATCACTTAAACAATAAAGTTTGGAAATGACATGAAAACTAGAGAGAGAAGTACCCCTGCATGGTGTAAGTGATTTTAGCATTTAGAAGCTGTTTTATAGCTCCAAAATAAAGCTTTACAATTTGAACTTATCTGCTAAATTTCAGAAAGTTTTTTAAACAGAATTGACTTCGATTTTATGGAGGTTTTGACATCAAATGGAGAAGATAAAGTCTTATGTTCCACTTGTACAGATGGTAACCATCCCTTTGGGATTTCTACCATGATTGTCCATATAGACAACTAATTCCTTGACAACACGGTGCAGTAGTTCTGATTGCCATTTCTTCCTCTGGAGTATTAACATTTTGTCCATGAGATGATATTGAATTCCATGAATTCCACAACTTTGTATATCCTATGAATGGACAGGATTCATCCACATTATTTCAGCACCTAATTTCTTGATCCTTTTCCAGATACTAAGATTCTCAATTTCTCTATTTTCAAAACCTCCAGATTTGATACTTTGAGTTGCGCCGTTCCAGAAAAATGATGCTGCTATATTTGTAAATCAATATTCCCAAGCTCTTATCATAAGCATGTGCAGGCAAGATGCAAGATGGTTCATGGCAGCTTGTATCACCACCAAACAGCGACATGGGATGCATCCAAAAAAGTTTGGTCTGCCTGGACTTGGTAAATTCAGCAAATATCACTATTATTTGTTCCAGCTGGTACCATTAAGCCTGTGAATAATACTGGAGATATTGATTCATCGCCAATCAGCAATTATGTTCTGCAAGAGAGGACGTTCAATTGATCTCTAGGATGTAGTAGAGCAGCCTGCCTATTGAATAAAGCATTGGAGACTCTGATTGGCAATGAGAAGCAGCTGGTCTTCTGAATTGATGCTTAAGGGCCTGATTGATCAAGATAGAGAGCCATTTAAAGACTCCTCTCTGCTTTGTTATGATGAAATGAATATGGTCTGCAGCTGATTCTCTGAGGTTCTTCTGAACACTTGCAAAGGTGCTGAGCACCTTTCACAGGGGTTTGTTCATCCTGTCAGGCATATTGATATCATTCTTCACAACACCATGCTTTTATCATCTCGTGTTCTCTCGGTGTTAGACACTCGAGACTCGTTAATGGTGAAGATGGCTGCATAACGCCTCTATTATATGTATAAACAGTTCAATTATGTAAGTGCCAGTACAATTGAGGAACATGAGTTTATTGATGGCTTTGAAGCATCTTCTTTGCTGTTAACTAAAACTGGAACGAAGCATGGTGATTCTGGTTCTAAGCATTCAGAGCTCTTGACTGGTCATCATAATCCGGTTTCAGAAAAGTTAGGAGGAACGCATGTTGTGAAAACACAAATGCATTGCTATTTGTTCGGAAATTCTTGCTTGAAATCATGTGAGCAGTTGTTTTGCTCAAAGTTATAAATTTTCAAGCCAAGCTATGCAGAGATTCCCTCACTGTAGGATCCACACTAGTTGTAGTCTGGATGAATGCCAAATAAGCTGTGTTGGAATAATTAGGACAGGGCATGTGGATCAAAAGTGTGGTTTCTATTGAAGGCTCTCTTTGAACAGGAATCAGGGCTCCCTTAATATCTGTGCAACGTTCAGGCAAAAGATATCCAAAAGAAAAAACCTTTTGCTGATTAACTTTTGGAGAGGGTTTACCAAACCAGAGAATGCAGAAGCTGAAGGTTCCGATCATGGTATGCTGTACTATATCACGACGGTATGAGGTGTATCATATCGGTTTAGTATTGATATATGGGACGGAGGTATACCGATATTTTATAAGCTAAACCGATTCTATACCGTATATTAATACAGTAATAGTATAGCATAGGTATGGAGTCAGGTACCGGTATCGAGACAATGTATGATTCATAAGCTATTTTTGGTTGTAATCTCTTGAAGTGTTGCACAAACAAGAATGGTTAGAGTGAATCGAGATACCACATTGATGGCATTTGTTGGTGCTTCTCTGTTCTGCAGATATTAGGCGGGAACAAAGCACCCTTGCTAACTTGAAACGGGTATTGCTATGGCTGGCAACTGAACTGGTAAATAATGCTCTTTTGCCCGCAGACAAAAAGAGAAAATAAGCTCAAACTTTTCAAGTAAACTGCTATATGAAATAACTGATACTGGACCAACATGAAGTAGGAAAAGAGGATCTTCATTCTAGATTCTTTTGTATCTGAAGGCTCCACCACAATTCTGAATTTTGCCAATGTCACAATTGATGCTAAAAATTATACAATGAACCAAAATAACTGGAAATGGAACATCTAGTTGACTTTATGGATTATAGAAGTAACATTTCTCCAAACCTACTGGACTAGACTGCAACATAAACACTAGGTTCTAAATAAATATGTGCTCCCTTCCCTGGTCTTTATTAGTTTCAATCTGGGTTTGTAATCTGATAGCAGTGGGCGGGTCATTGATCTTTGATATTTCCATTCCAAGAGCAGAGCTGTGAGTGATCTAGATAGAGATTACCTAAGCGATGCAGATTTTGGGGGCTGGCTATATTACGATCGAGGAAAATTCCGTGACGATGATCGGCTGGAACCAGCATCGGACAATGTTCAATGCTGCTCATCTGTTCTTGCTTGATAACTGGGGGTGCTCAAGGATGTGCATCTTGGATGGCCAGACATATTTACTGTGAAATGAATAGTGTTGTAGACTGAATTACTTTTTCTTATAATGAAGCACTCTGAGAAGTGCTTTAGACAAACTTGTCAGCTGTCCAGCGATATTTTATTTTTTGACTTTATTGTATGTAGTCATACCAAGCATATATTATCCGTCCATTTTATTAAAAGAAGGAGAAGACTGGCAATGAATGTAACTGTTTTATGGGCAATCAGGTTAGTGGAAACCTAAACATTTTTCTCAAATCATATTTTAAAATCAAATAAGCTCAGACCAGAGCAATCCACACCTATTGGTGCTCAGTAGTCCTCGTCATCCAATTCAACATGGCGGCCGGAGGAACATTGTCTAATCAGGAGCCTCGTCTCACCTGCCATGCTAGTAACCATTCCAAAAGAGTCCAAATTGGAGGGCCATCAAATTATTAGAGACATTAAAGCCACTCAAATGATCCTTACCAACCTCATAGGTGATAGACCACCAGGCCCTCTGGCTTATGAACTATCTCAAAGTGCATTTCAATTATTAATAAACCATTGATAACCATCATTAAAATTATCCTTAGTTAATTGACATTCCCATAATTAATGAGATAACTTATTAAAAAAAAAGTGAAAATGGGACAAAAGAAAACTCTAATGATTGACTTTATTTCACCCTGAAATAAAATTTATCAGGTTGACTCTTAGACCGATAACCTGTCCTCAAAGCAACACATAACCAGCCAGATTACTAACTACCAAAGCAACAAAGAAACCTATGGATCAAACCAGCCTAAACCAAGGATACTCTTCTCCATGTACATATCGTTGATTAACCCTTTCTCTAAACCATTAAAAGAACCAGCAAAAGGGAGAAGACACAGAATCCATAACTCAAAGAGCAGATGTGAGAATCTCTTCATTTCTACTTTTTTCTTTCCCCTTGAATAAAAGCATCCTTCACCCATGAGGAGAAACCTCAACTCTTGCTTGCCAAAGAAGAAAAAAACAAAAAAAAAGGGAGAAAGCAACCCAGAAAAAAGAGAAAAATAACTCTCTATGGGTGGACATATTAGGGGACCATTATCACAAGAAGGCAGTTGGGGAGGGGTTCACAACAATATGCCTAAGAGGGTGGGCGACGTCGCCGCCTCCGGCGTGCCTGACAAACTCAGCAGGGGTGAGGAAGCTGCCATGGCACACACAAACTATTCTCACCTCTTCTCCATTCTTGTATTTGTAGAGGAAGCCTTCAATTCTTCTCCCATTAGGACCATCTCCCCTGGTAGACACACAAGGCATCTCTTCCATCATGTTTCTCTCCATCTCTTTCATCCCACTGGCCCTCCTTGCAATCTTCTTTGTAGGATCCTCCTCCCCTCCTCCGACGGAGCCGACAGCTTTTCCAACAATTGTTGTTGGAGGAGTGGCTGCCATTTTATGACTGGAATTTTCTGGCAATGACTGGATGGTTAAGGGACTCCTGACTTCAGTGCAGCTGCTAAACCCGGAGATGTCGAACCCTAGGAGACAGATGCAATGTTGGCATTAGTTGTTGGCAATTGAAATATAAGCACCATAGATGTGGATAAATCCCCTTGTCTTCTCATTTTTGAATTTCTTCCCACTTCAATTTTCCACAGGTAAATTTGGCAAAACATAAAACATAAAAGTGCACAAGCAATCGACCGATATGAAGACAGTAACATGTTGCAATAAAATTGTCCAACATTTGCTCTCTCTCAAGTGGGGTGGGTTACAGCACCATTCAAAAAAGGAATCCATTTTGAAGAGGTTTGCTTAATTGCTGATTCCAGCACAAATGCTCCATATGTATTTATAAGGCCACTTCAACATCCTCATTCTTGTGTATTCTCAAAAGAAAAAAAAAAAGAAGCTATCCTCATCATTATGAAGATACTTCTAAACATATCATTCCATGTTGCCAAGAATATTCCCTATATCAAGTAGTTTCTATTAGGTAAATGGTAGGCTAGAAATGAACACTAGATGCAACACTCTTGCCATTTGTGGCTAGTACTTCAGTACTGATATGAACTTGAAATGGAAAGAAACTCTGCTAATCATCAAACACATTTGGATAATAGGATTCAAAGTTAGGTCGCAGGTATAGTTAGACAGGGGGCATTGACACGATATGCCCGAGTTGACCGAAAGTTTCAATCTACCAATCTCATTCTTGATTGGATCCTCGTCCAATGGCATTGCAAAAGTCAGATATCTGTCGGAAAGTTGTCGTTCACGAATGCAACATGGAGGTGTGGTGGATCATTATCCACCAGAGCTTGCTGCATACTCTCCATTAGATGGATAAGAAGACTAAGGCCTTACAGTTACAGCAAAGAATTCTGCCATAAGTCAAACATATAAACCCTTAACTTCCCATGAAATTATGCGCAGTTTCTGCAAGAAAACAGGCAAATACTTGAAGCTCCCAGTGATTCCTACTTGAGTATCAGATCATTTGACTAACTTGAAAATTTTCCCTTCCAATCTTTTGTGAATTCAAGTGATTCACAAAGTAACACCAGACCAAATAAGAATAAAAAATAACTAGTCACTACAAGAGTTACAGAAATGTAAACCTCTACGGGCAACCAGAAAGTAGAATAAAAAGATCAGCAAACTGAATTAACGACCTCCCTCCATCAATAAATAATTTCCTAAGAAAGGTTAATAACTAGCGCATTCTATAGTAAAGAAAATCCAATTTAACAGAAGAGAAATCTTTAAAAGAATTGTGGAAGAGGGAAGTAGTAACCAGTAAAAACCTCCTAAAGATCTTAACTATACATTTTGCAAATGAAGAACAAAAATCATTTTAACAAAAAGCACCCAAAAAAAAAAAAAAAAACATTTCACATTAACTATTATGGCAGGACCCAACCACCCTCCTACATAATTCCCCATGTTGTGGGAAATAAAGCAATGAAGGTTATCTCCCCAACCCCAGTTAATTAAACAGTAGACCCACCAACCTCAGATTCCGACTGTGCCAACCTGAAACAAAGACCAATTAACTAACAGTAATGCAACACAATCATTCACCATCAACAAAATTCAAGAGAAAAAGAACCATTTCTCCTTAAGCAAATCAGCAATAACTCAAGAATCGAACATAAATTTGAAGCAAGACAAGATCTTACACCTTGCATCGGCGGGCTCTCGTACTCGGACATGCCGGAAGAGCTGCTCCCCTGCGATCCAATCGATCCCTGCGACATCGGCTGAGAAACCATCCGGCCGGATCCGGGCGCCCACCCACGCATCCCTGGAGGAGCGGCGGCCCCATTCATCACCCCTCCAAAGTGACCGCCACCGGAAAATCCATGGCACCCATTGAGCCCACCCTCAAACTTCCCCACCTTCACCACCATCGGCGCTCCCAAGCTCCGCCCTCCCTCCTCTTCCTCGTCCGCTCGCCTCCCCTGTTTCAAAGAATTCCTCTTCTCCAACCTCTTCCTTTTAGCCTCCATCCTCTTCAAGCTCTGGAGTTCCTTTCTCTTCCTCCTCACCTCCTCGGTCTCAGTTGGAAGAGAGCTCGTTCTGGTGATGGCGGTGGTCACCGGGGATTCGGGCTCTCTCGGTGACGACGAGAAGGAGGTGATCGAGGAGGAGCGGACCAGCTTCTTCCCCTTGGGGTCGGCGCAGAAGCACTCGCCGAGGGAGAGCCCGAGGCTGAGTTCGATCTCGTCGGAGTCACCTCCGGTGGCCTCCGGCTGCTCTTCGGCTAAGCTATTGCCGGAGAATCGCTTCAGGAAATCTCTCGGATAGCTCTCATTCCGCGAACAAATCCGCTCTATTTCCCCCTCTGTCGTCTCCTTCTCCATAGAACAAAACAACGGACTAAAGAACTCTCAAATATAAAAAAAAACGAGGGAAAAAAAGCGAAAGACCTGCACGATTTCTTCACCCAAAAAAGAACTACACGATTTCTACCAAAAATTTTGCCTTTTTTCCACAGGTTCAATCTTTTTACCAAAGTATAAGAATTCTTAGCTCCAGATTCGGCTTTGATTCAAGATTTTACGGGAAAGTTGAAGAAAAATGAATAAAAATCGCGAAACAGAGCGTAGAAGACATGAGACGAGATAAAAGGAGAGAAAGAGAGAGAGAAGAGATCTAAGAGTTCTCCTATCGATCGAAGAGAACGAGAAAACGATATCGAAAAGAGGAATCGAAGAGAGAAGCCATTAAAGATTTTAGAGAACGTAGGGAGATTGGAATAGAGATGGAGTTGGAGGAGGAGGGAGGGAGGGGGGAAGCCCTTCTCCTAGTGCCCCTGGGAAATTGTGGGATTCCCGAAATACCCCTCCCCGCGGCCTGCGATTTCTATCGGTGCGCCACGTGTCGATGCTGGAGGGCGCGAGAGTGGACACGTGGCGGATCCCGTAGCCGGAGTTGTCGCCGAACGAGCGGCGCCACCCTTCAGGGTCGCGAGCGGCTATCGGCTGTTGTCGGGGCACGTGTCGTGACGCCGGAGGCCCCAGTGTACCGCACACGTGTCGCTCTTTTATCCGATCGGCGTCGCAAACTGGCGACGTCTTGCACTCTTTTTTTAAAAAAAGATTAGCTGTCTCCCACCCGGAGCTAATTCAAATCTTGCGTTTATGCCACCCATAATACTTTCTATGCGGTAGAACGATCACCGTTGGATTTTCTCCTCTCAGTCCATCATGAAACGTGGACGGAGGCGCTTACTACCGTACAAAATTGTCATTCCCCTTCTAACGGTTATATCCGAAACGTGCCGGCGCCGAGTTTTGACCAGGCTCGACGAGTCGCGCCTTGAGTCGCCGAGTAGGACGGGACCCCAAACCGGGGCGATTGGCGGGGATTTAGATGGCGGGAGAGCGGTCGTATGACCCGACACGTAGTACTTCAACATTTCTGACAGGAAGTGGGGCCCACCAGCCGGCTTTTAAGGAAGTCGTGGACGCCGCATCTTCCGCCACCTGTACAGACAGGGCTCTCTGGACACGTGTTTTTCCGGGCCCGCGGGCCCCAAAACAGCTCATCCCAGTGGCCAACTTGCCCGCGGGAGTCGTACGTGTCGAGCTCTCGGGCCACAAGGACGCCCCCTGACGTCACCCAGCGTTTGTCGCCGCCCGCGCACGATGTCGCCACGAGATCTTCTGCGGATAGCCTGCCGGCCACGTCATTGATGCTGACGTGGGAGGACGGAAAGCGACCTTGTCGTCGCGCCACGTTTCGGAAAAAAATGCACGTCCCGCCTCGGCGCGCCGGTCAAGTGACCGGAATCCGGGGGAGCTACCGCCACGTGTCGCCGGTGCGTGGGAGTATAGGATCTTCTCCAAGGGTATTTTGGTCAGGAGGGTAGGCCGAAAGTAACCTCATCATCAGCCGTATAATGTCCACTGGATGGCTCTGATGATGAGATGACTCAATTCCATCTTTGGAATATACCTTCATATTCTTAGATGGTCCCCCCTTGAATTGGTAGACTAGTTTCAATGAAGTTGGTGTATGTTCATCCAAAAATGCTAGCTGGGATGGATGCCCTGTGGCATCTTCCATGCTTGTATAATTGGCGCCTTATCTTGTGTGTGATTGTTGATTGATGATGCCACCTACGAGTCTAATAAGTAGCGAGCTAGCTGTAACTTAAATCACACCCATCGCAATCGTCAAATTGCACCACTTGTATCAATTTTCTTAGAAAATGACTCGTCTTAAGGCATCCTGCATACCCATGTTGCTCATCTCGTTTGAATCCACATAGGGCAACTAATGGGTCATGTCGGGTTCAGGTCCAACTTAATTTAGATTCATTGGGGTCCAAGAATTGGATCCAAATCCAACATATCCCTTTGTGGCGCGTGGATTGGGTCAAGATTTATGTTAAGAGGATCCTCTATTGTTACATCCGATCAATCAAGTCCATTTGGTTTTCATTATAGTAGGGGTTCAGTCCCTTAAGATCTACTCTTGAATAAACTATCTAACCCATGAATTTAAATTTTAGACATGGTTTGGTTTCTAAGTTAATATGTTTACCCAATCCACTTATTCCCTCAAACTAATGTACTATTTGTCATTCTATTTTATTCAATTACCTTAGGTGCCAAAGTCATGCACTTTTGCTAATCTTAAAATGACTCCAATGATGGCATAACTATTAGACGACAAGATAAAGCTTAGAGACCGTTTTGGAGGAGAAGATTGTTAACCTGAGTTTGCATGGAAATTGAATGCAAAAAAAAAATAAACACACACACACACACACACATTGAGAACTTCATCACACAAATTGCATCATCATCATCAACCAGGACAAATAAACTTGTAAAAAAGGAAATAATTAATCAAGCAACAGGTTCTCTACATTGTCAACCAAGCAACCAAGTGGCAATTTAATTATTATTAGTTTAAGGAGAAATCTGCAGCTAATTATGCCACTTGCTTCAGTAATGATTTGCGTAGTAGATCTAATTCTGACGATCATTTGGCACTTGTGTACATGGCTCGTGTGCTTTGGTGATGGTTCTCGCATGCACATTTGCTTTAGCTTTATGTTAAAGGAGAGGGAAGGTAGGGGAGCAACACAAATGGGGAGGTTGGAGCTATTAATTTCCTTGAGCGCTTTGAAAGGGTCCATCAACGGCACAAAGTATCTGCCCCACAATATATTTGCTTGCCTAATCTTTTTTGGCAAGCGAATGATAAAGACTCACCTTCCACTCTCTTTAATTGTTCCATTTTTTTAATACTTTTTACCACTTAGACCTTTGAATATTGGATGGATGTCGGACAAATGTAACAACTAGCAAGAAAAAAGACATAAATATATCGTTGGAAGTATGAATTGCTTTTAATTGTCCATATTTAAATGAATATTTTAATCTAAATTTTAGTTTTTAAACTTGTAGCATTTTTACTTTAGCATGCTAACACCGATCCTCCCCTCACGCCGAATGGTTTTCAATGTTAAAAAAGTTTCTGCTTGTATTGGTGATATCTTTTCTGATTGTATAAATTTTGTAAATAATATTAAGTTCCATAGTATTACTTAGAAATACGAAATTTCTACATTATTAAAGTTGTAAAAGAGTCCAAAAAATTAGTTAATATAAACACATTTAAGTTACTAATATTAAATATATTAAAAAAGGCTTTATAATTGACCGGAAATGAGGAATTCATCTATAATTTTTCAAGTTTTGAAAGGGCAAAATTTTTCTAGTTTTATGGATAATATCGCAGTAGAAATCCACCAAACGTGTTAGATCATTCGATGCTAGGATTTTTATGCCTCTCCCATATATCAATGTCACTATCAAGAATATCTTTAGATTAAGATGTAAGCGGATGGAAGGACCAAAAGATTACAAAGACCAAAATGGGGTGGTTAACACAGAACGATGAGAGGAAGATGACAAGGCGAAGAGATTTTGCTAGTTTGAAAATGGTATATATAGCAACCTATCGTCTCATCAAAAAAAAATAGCCAAGAAATATTATTTATTTTTTTTTAATTTGAATAAGCATCCAAGATCTATCAAGTGCATAGCTAATGCGAAACAAAATACACAATCATACTTTCTCTATTTAAGTCCTGACATTTTCGTCAAACTAAAGATTCAAATCCATTCAAATCTAGCAACAAATACCATAAATTTAATCTCGCAAACACTATGATCAACTCATAGTCAGTGCAAAATTAAGGATCTGTGCTGCGGTGTCTCCTAATCCATATAAGCTATAGACTGGATTTGTTTTAATACAATTTGCAGCAATCTAAGATCTCATCCAAAAAGACTAGACATAAGGTGTTATTTGGATTTTTTTGATTCTGTATACGTACACAAGATCTACCCTATGCACGGTCCATATGAAACTAGATATATGTCAACATGAATCTCCACACTACAAAAAAAAAAAAAGGAGTATTCATCCACCTAAGTTGAGAGTACCCATGAATTAAAAAATTATTTATTGATATTGGTTGGCATAACTAGCTAGGTATGATGTTAATTTGGGATGATGGAAAGTGAATAACAAGGCATTATATATAATTTTGATAAGATATTGAATATGATATTAAAAAAATCCCAAAATAAAATATAAAGTAAGAAAACATCATGCCTTTGATAATATTTTCAAAGAAATAGATATAACTAAATGGAATAATCATGATATAAAATGTCTAGACCAAGCATTGCAAAGAAGGTTGATAATTTTATCAAAATTTGTCATTTAGCATTAAGTACTCCTAGACAAATAATGCTCCAAATTCTCATAGTATCTATCACAAAGTAATACAGAAATATCTTTTTTCCGACGATAAGTAATACGGAAATATCAAGGCCAAAGCCTCGCAAATTCGTTCGCTATTTCCATCTAAATTTACAAGCTAGCATTTACCACTCCTACACATGCGAGATCCACAGTTTGCGCCTCTGATCACCTGGCATCATGACCTGAACAGAAAGCCAATCCTATCTATAAATCTTGTTCTCATAGTAATTTTCTCATAACTATGTTTTATTTCTTGGAAGTAAAATATGAGAGTCATCATCGATCATCTTTCGCTTTGATATATCGTTTTCTCTTATATGATAATAAACTAAAATTGATGCAAAGCCATCGAACTTTGGCTTGTTTCTCAACTTGTGTATCATCCTGGCCATGCTAATCTACTCCAAATGGTTCCATTTCCTGGGCTTGCTGTACCTGCAGTAGCTGTCCTACGTTGGAGCCAGCGAAAAGGACGCTGGTTTTCTTTCCCTCTACCCACTTGGTGTAGGAAAATGACTGCTTGAGGACTTAATGATTTACCTGCTTAAGGTCACACACAAGATTAAGTTTAAGAAGTAAAAAGGAAATCCAACGTCAAAGATCAGCAGACAGAGGGAATACGGAGTCCATATTGCAAACCAGAGAGATCTTCATCCATGGGGAAAAGAGATGGATTACAACAGTGACTTCATGGCTCGATGGGACTCCTGATGCTCAAGGATTCGTCTTCATCAAGTTGGAAAATATAAAAGATAAAGGTCACTACTCAACAATTGTGTTTGCCATGTATCCCATCGCAACCATCTTCCAAAGCAGGAAAAAAAAAAAAAAAAACATGAAGCGTCCATTCTACCCATATCTCTTCATCCTCTTCAAGCCATCCTTTTCTCTTCATTCATCCATAAGGTTTTTCTCCTCCTCCCTGAGTCTTTTCTCTTTCTTCGAATTCCTCTCAATTTCGATGCAAACCTAGCAACAACTTAATACACACATCCAATTAAATAGGTACATACTTTTTAAAACATGATGTTCATCTGTACACGGTACATAACCAAGTGATTCACAGATTAGTTACATAGCGTTCCAATACATACTTTCAGATGAATCGATATATAGTTTCTAGAACTTCATTTTCACCAATACATTTAGTACATGACCAGATGATACATACTCATCAATTTTCTAATACATACTACAAGCTCTTTTGATATATACCCAATAATAATCTAATATACATCTCTAGATAAATCAATCAATAGTTTTCAAAACATGATGTTCACCAATAAATAGTATAAAGCTAGGTAATACATACTTAATAAATTAGTCATCCACTAACCTAATATACATCTCCAAATAAATCGATACAAAATTTCTAAAATATAGTATTTTTCAGTATATAATTCATAGCCATGTAATACATACTTAGAGGCTCGAGAGGAGGATGAAGGTCTCATGGACGAACAGTTGACAAGAAAAATGAGAAATGGACAGGATAGATGCTTCATATATATATATATATATATATATATATATATATATTGATTTTTAAAGTCACTAGATGGACGGTCTCCAGGAGTTTTGAACCATTTTGGCTCTTCAGTTTCCATTTTAAAATAGCTGTGATGGGATAGATGGCAAAAAAAAAAAAAAGAAGACTCCAGATAATCTTCACGGGTACATATAGCAGGATTTTTGTTCTTTAATTTACCTCTTAATGGATGTGCTCTGTATGAATTTAATTAAGGGACCATTTTGAGAGGCAAGCTCTTGTTCATATCACCTTGTAAGCAACCCCGCATAGGCATTCTACGGTTTCTAAGCTGAAAAATGAATAGGAATGCATTAAATGCATGTTTCAGCAAACAGATGCAAATATTTGAACTATAGCAAACTGGATATTTTAATTTTAATGATCAGATCACTTCATGTGATATGTTGACCATCCTGCAGAATGACCATATCTATTTAGAAGAATGTTAGAAAAATGTGTCTCATAGGCATATATTTTGGTGATTTAGGATTCAGTTCAGAATTTGCAATTTGCCTTCCTAACAAACAGGGTTTGTTTAGAGTACGATGAGAAAACTTATTTTTTATAATTTGTATAATTAATTATCAAATTTTGTTTTAAGTTATAGAAAGACTTTTGAAAACATTTTTAGTAGATAGTAAGTTGGCAATAAAGCTTTTTTCCGCATTCTACATTCGACCAACTATATCAGGACCTGTTCTAATCATAATAATTTGCAATTGACTCATGATTTGGTAAATATCAAGTAGCTACATTGTACGTGTCTCCCCAGTTGTTTTTCTTATATAGGGGAGCCAACCTTGTCGTTACCTAAGCTGGCGTGACGTGCAATAACGCCAAGGCTAATGGTACAGCCGCGGTGTGGCAGTCAGTCCGTGTAGGCAGAATGCAGTGCAGGTCTGACGTGGGATGTGGGGTTACCATGATCATGGACTACACAGCTGTCGATTGTTGGGGCTATTGGTTATTGGGGTTGTCGGTTGTTATCGACGCGTGCTAATTGTTCTTTGCAGCTGGTGACTCATTGGTCAAAGTCGAAGTCAATCACTAAGCCAAAGTCGTTCGCCTCAGTTTATGTTTGAGAATAGTGAGGTCGGTCAAGCACGCGGTTGGAGTGTCTAATATTTTTTCCATGGTGCTCATGAAGGAAAGAACGTAAAATTTGACACAATCTTTTGCTTGGAGCTCTAGGCCTTTCAAGTATCGTAAAGTGACACAAAACCACAAAGGACACAAAACCACAAAGGCAACTCTAAATTGATAGGATAAAATTTCTGGCTTGCTCTCTAGGTCACATCTCTTTGCTTTGCAACTACAAGTCCTAGATTGGATGGTACATCTCAAAAAAAAAAAAAAACCGGACCTGGGGATCTCCCTCCCATTCTCACTCGCTCGGGAAAAAAAAAAAAAAAACACGTACAATGCATAGATATATCAATTCTTCTACTTAAATTTTTGTTAATTTTTAAATAATATCTTCATTAAAAGAAGTCAAATAACTTATTTAGTGCAAATCTTACAAAATTGTCTACTTGCTTAACTACCTCTCTTAGACTAAGTTTAATCAATCTTTTCTTATTCAGAATTTTATCACGCTAGCTCAATTAACCATGGATAAATCTCAAAAGCTTTTGTTTCTAAGTATTTATTTACATGTGCCAATATGCTAGTATTTGAAAAGATATAAAACACTGTGGCATGCACATCTAACACTTTTTTCAACATGCGTTTTATTTCATAAAGTTGTTCATCTGATAAGAAGCAGGCAGTCCTAAATATAGCATAATACTCTTGCATATCCTTAATATTTTATGACACCAATATCTCCCTCAATGTTTGACTCATAAACTCTAATATCTTTACCAAAGTCATATATTGTTTAGACTATCTGGAATGCCTTAAAGATCGGCGCTCTTTTATGTCAATACTTTTAACATATAATTTTGCTGATGTAATAAATAACTTAATCTTGGGCGGATTTAAGTATCTCTTCCACATACTAGACAAATTTCAAAATTACAAGTTAAGATCGCAAGTGCAATGTCAAACCCATATTATGCTTGTCTCAAGTCTTCAAAATTCTTGAAAGCTTCATTTTATTCTAAACCAAGTCATAGCTTATGGATTTCCGAGTAATTAATGTGATTTTATGATGTAAAGATCATCTGAACAATCCAAAAAGAAAATCTAGCAATTGCTACAGAAGGCCGAAAATATCTCCCGAGAATGTACACCAGAATACAACTCCCATAAAAAAAATTATCCTTGAAACATTATTATTCCGTAGTTTCTGTAAAACCAAGTAAAAGTAGGCTAATTATAAACTAAAAGTACAGAACCACAGATTCAGCATATTTGAAGAGTTATTGAAAACTTGACTAAATTGAGATAAGAATGGACTGATTGGTAGAATAAGATCAAATGGTGCCTTATGGACATGTCTTCAGCTAACCCGACCAATTTTTAAATTATGGAAAAGATTACCAGGACAGGTTGAGAAGGGAAATAAATAGGTGAAACGGACCCAATTTGCAGTATAAATGTCAAATATTGCTCAAACTCTGGCTACGCCTCAGCATTTTCTTCTATTTCAATAAACTTTGACCTAAAGAACTTGCTCGAATCCTTTAGTTTTAGGAGAGCTTGCACAAAGTATAAACCTGCCGATTGAACAAAGAAAAAAAAAACATGCAAACCTGTTGGTTCTCTTTCCTCTCCAGTGACTCCCATAGCCTCTGGTCCCCCGCTTCATTCACAAAACGCAAGCTGGGGAATTATAGTGGAATTTTTTATTTGCTTACAGTCAGAAGACAAACAATAACGCAAGATCAAGCCAAATTCACAATATTATGACACAATCAAATATTCCAAAAATAAGTGACAAATGAATCCCTAAACTTCACATACACTCAAAATGGAGACTAGAAATGAGGACTTGAACCTAAAAAATATGCTTCTTGCCACGTAAAAAAAACGAGAGAAGATATATTTCTGAAGTGAACCAAAACTTAACCCAAAATTCGTTCAAGTACAGGCACAAGGAAAAGAAAAGAGTTTGGATACTCAGAATGCTTTGTCAAAAAGTGTCAGCAAGCTGCAACAATTAAAGGTAAAATGACGAAAACTAACCATGCAAAAAGAGCAGTATTCCAACACCAAATCGTCTTTCTCAACTACCATGTCCAGCTAGTGGCTATTAACATTTCCACGATACTGATAGTTGACTGAAGAAATAGAACGGGTTAAAATCACCATTACAGTAAGATTCATGAACAGAAAATCTTATTTCACCAAAGAAAAATTGAATTTAGAGTGACAGCATGTCTTTAACCAGTGTAAAGTGCTTATACACGAAATCCAATGCCTATAAAGACAGTATAAGGAATCAACTTAGATGAATGTAGTCAGAGCAGCATACATACATTCCGTGCCATAGGATATCTTGAAATTATTCAGATCCTTCAACTAGAAATTACTCACCTAGGCAAGCCTCTTGCTTCATTAATAACCCAAGCAAATTATTCAAAAGAACTGGGGAAAGAATATCACAACTAAGAAAATCAATGCCATGTATACATGATCCAATGAATTGAAAAGGGTGGACATGTCAATGTCTGCTGCATAAGTTGCTCACTAGTTGGGCTTTCACATTTCCCAGGATAACCAAGGGCAAGATTTTTCAAGTCATGGTGCTAGAAAACCATCGATTACCTGAGAATATCTTTCAAACCCCATAAGATGAGTTAATGCACAGTAATAATTTGGTAGGAACTAATTTGATACCAAGAACCTCTACTGAACCCCAAATTCAACCATGGTCATGCTTGGTACTCAACCTAGATCTTAGTCAGAAAAGAATAAGGATGTCCTCATTCAAAAAAATCGAATTTTTGTCAACAGTTGTTAACAACCAAGTCAAAATGGTTTCCTTGGCATGGTTTTGTAGTCATATATCACATTGTTCATTGAAGAACAGACAACCTCCCTGTTAAAAAGGACAAAAGTCACTGGTTTTGGTCGTCACCAAGGTTCCCCTTCACTCAAAACTTTCATGCAGAAACTGCAATTTGCTTCAGCTCACTGCCTGGCCAATCCTGTCATTCCCATTCTGAAAAACCCGCTGCTGATAAGCATCACCAATACGGGCTGCTTGGCCCCGACCCCAGCCTGTGTGCTCACCTCGGTTCCTGAATTCATTCCTCCTGTAGCCCATGTTGGCTCCAAAGCCTCCACGTCCCCTAAAACTGTCATTTCGAAAACCACCCCTTCCTGACAGGAAGCGCCCTCTCCCACTGCTACCATTGCCACTATTGGTAACGACGCCATTAACAACTGCAGATTAAAAAAGCATTAGCATCAGTGTGAATATCTTGGCAAAAACAAACTCATTTGCCACCAATCAATCAAAACATCCATGTTGAGTTAAATAAACTAGTGCTCCAGTGATAAAATATAATAGCAAACTGATAATATCATGCAACTTTAGTTTGGATAGCTATTGAACTTGGCCGAAGCTCCCTGCCAAAAAATTCAAGATACTAAATGATGCACGGTCACAGTTGACATCTAACAACAACATTACATGTGGGTTGAAAATCAGCCACCTACATAAGCTATTTTTTTCAGTTCCAAGGCACATCCAGAATAACAAGAAAAGAACAAATTGATATTAGTGTGAGCATATGCAAATAAAGATATCAGCCAAAGTGAGAATGGAAGCTCGGCTTAGTATCAAGGCTCAGGAATGAGGATACAGGACCTAATAATTATAATATACCTCATGTCAAAATAATCTTTAAAAAAAGAAAATCATGCATGGACTGAGGGAAAGGTCCTTGATGAGCAAACATCATGAAGGCATGAAGTATCCATACAGCCCACCGCAAATTGTGATTTATAAGTCTAGTTTATGAACCAGAATGATTGGACTTTCAGAATTTTATTCTCTTATTTTATCTTATATATTTTGGGTTCTTGGGGAGGAAAGCTGATTTTTTTGTTGGTGAGCGAGGGGGGAAGGGGGTGTTATATTTTGATATTCTCAAACTATCAACAAATTGCCACATCAAATGTTTTGAAAGGTTAGGAAACAACAGACCCATCCCATACAAAACACTTTTAACTGACTGCCCATTGCCATTTAGAATATTTAAGACTAACCTCAAATAAACATATAAAACCTCAGCATACATCTTCATACATCTTCATACTCATGAATTTTTATAAATACTTAAACAAATTCCAAAATTCCCATGATATCATATTCTAAATTTGAACAATATTGAAGTCTTCTCACCAAGTCATGAAATTAGAATTATCATGACACATATTCCTGCAAACTATACTCCAGTAAAGAAGAGGAGAAAAAAAGACACCTACCTCGTGTTGTGGTTCTCTTCTCCTCCACATAAGCTTGACGGCCTCCAATCATGATTGGTGATGCCTAAAAATTCAACAAAGGGAATCAACAATGAGATATGAATAGATCAGCAACTTAATACACAAATATATAAAAAATAAGGCTTACTGAGGGGTACAAACTTATGACCTATCACCTAAGTTAGTAATGAACGAAAATATATGATAAGCCAGCGAGGATTCAATCTTAGATCAGAAAACAATAAATGTGTTCAGTATTTCAACATATAGGTGTGTATAAAATGATGTATACAATTGAGGATAAATAAATAACAAGAGAAACAACCCTATTTGTAAGAACACAATTTGATCCCATTGTAACCAGAAAAACTACCTTGAAAACAAGTCAGGCTCCTACCTTATTTCCAAAAATAGTTTTGGGGTAAACCTGAGATAGCAGTTTCAATCTACAGCCATCACACCTGCAACTAATAATTTTATAACCCATTATCTAAGGTTTTAAACCTCGTGGGACGGGGCTGTCCCGGTTTGCCCATGGAATGCAATGCGCCACTGTCCAGCCCCGTCCTGACACTTGGGATAGAGAACGTCCCTAGATGTGCCGATCAGGATGCTAAGACAATGGCGGGACGATCCTGTCCCGATGCTCGAGACAGTACTCTGTCCCGGTGTCCTGCGAGATGTCCCACCAGGATTTGAGACAATGCCATCGTCACATTGTAAGGACATGGAATTAGTAATAGCATTATCTATTTCAGCAAATAAATAAATTGCTCAAGAGATAAAGAATCTCGACAAAAAAGAGGAAAAAAAGAAATTTTAAAGTCGATGGTAAAAAATTAGAGCACAAACACTATCGAGGATCAAGGGTAAGTGGGATTCGACTCCACAAACAATGCTGAAACACTCTTGAGAGACGTTGGTGAGGTTTAACATAAGAAACTGCAAATTGATACGGAAAAGAATGGTATCATGGCAATAGAAGGACGGGACAAGCTTTATCATTTTTTTAAATATTTTAAATGCACGAAGATTTATTCTCCAAAATGTAACCAAAAGTTCTAATCCTTATGCAAACACAGAATAAATAAATTACAAACAAGATTTTAACACATCAAACTATGGCTCTCCAATGGTTCAACAGTGTACAACAAATCTGGTTAGTATGATTTCAATGTAGAATAAATCTGGTTGCTTCTTAATTTAATGTAGCATAATCACATGATGGTGAGAGTCAATGGAGAGCAGAGTACATCACCAATGCACCTCCTTTCAGAGTTTGTGTAATATAGTAGAATAGATGTAGAAGAAATCCAGTTGCTTCCTAATTAATGTGATGTTTGCCTGCCAAACATGGAGAATAAATGAAAGAATGCCAAGACTCTAGTTTTGGGTCTCACATTACTCCCTCACAAACTTGACCGGCAAAGAGTTGTTGGTCGGTCTGGAGTCAATTGTAATAGGAAATTATCCCATGCTGATCTAGAGCAATGCTATTGGAAACACTGATACAATACAACTACAAAGAGAAGGAATTGACATTGGAGCCATTGCTAGCATTACAAATGAAAGGGTGTGATATGTTGGTACAGTAATAATTATGTAGGGTTTATTTTAAAACAAATTAAGATTATATCTATTTGTCCAGGTCTTTTGGCTAGACACTCAAATACTAACTAGGTAAGAATACTTACCATTTTTAAAAAACAGATATATTATATGAAACATCGAAGCAATAAACCACCGATGGTACAGGCACTGACATCAAGGTATGGCTCATAAGGACTAAATGATGCCCCAAATAAAACAAGATGTTGCCACTAAATTTTTGTGGTAAATAGTTATTTGACCATACCAAGCAAAAGTATACAAGTTCATGAGTTCAATTTGATGTAATACGAAAATAGAACCACATATAAAAAATCCAAGAAGTATGGTGCAATCCAGTCCTCAAGTTCTTGCAATTATGAAACTATTAGAGGTGTTTGCAATGCAATGTGCATGACATGGAAGTTCCATGAACTAATTTTGGTTGGCCCAAGTGACCAAGTACAGTAGGGCCTAGTATCCAGCTGTTAAGGCTCATTTACCAAGAAGAGGTCTTAAAATTAGCCAAAAAAGCTATTCTGAGCTATTACAATAAATATCTAACCATCCAGCAAGAGATAATCTCTATGATTATTTGCACTGATATAACCTATTTCTTTTAAAGTTTAACACATTTCAAGTAATCTCAAACTCTCAGCAAAGACATATTGAGAATAATTTAACTTTTGAAAGTAAATCAGAAAGTCCAAACAGCATACCTTGATTGCATCTTGCATGGATTTTAGTGACTCAAACTCAACAAAGCCAAAACAAAAGCGCTCAATCTGGAAGATTAAGGATGTTGTGAATCAACTGAAACAGAGACAATGCAAAATCACAAGAAGATCTAGCAACCTTATGGCTTCTAACTTGGACACCACCAGGCTTAATAGGTCCGAATCTTTTAAACTCTTCCTCAACTTGCTCAGCTGTTGCATTCAAAGGCAGGTTGCGGATGTAGATGGAATGACCCTCCACTGCAGAGCCAGAAAAGTCTAATATTAGGGGAGAATGTAAGAAAGTACAATTTTAGGAGAATATACTATCTCACAGCAAAATGCTAAGCATACCTTCATGAGAGTTTTTCTCAGGGACAGTTTTGCTATTAGGAATTGGAGTTTCAGAGGCATGAGCAGGTGCTGTGGATGCAGCTGCAGGTTTCTCAGGGTTAGCAGGAGCTGGCTTTGTCTTATTAGTAGGCACATATACCGGTTTTGGTGATGAGCTCCCCTTCATAACCTTGACCTGCCAGCTCATTAAAATTAGGTAAAAAGAAAAGAAGCAAAATAAATAATGGCATAAGAACTTAGTCTACGACATTGCTAAGTTGAGGAAAAACTTTCAGTTTGGCAATTAAAGGCCATGTTTACTTTAAAATCAAGATGTATAAAAAGAATAAATAATTTCCAGAAGCATCAAATAAAATTTTTAAAATTTCAAGTTCTGCAAGGGAATGATTGCCTAAAGAGCATTCCATGATAATGATAGAAAGCAAATTTTCCAATAATGCACAAAAAATGTCAGGAAACATTGCCAATAGTAAAATTACAGACCATCTATTATTTCTAAACATACAAATTAGTCTTCAAGGTCAAGATAAATGCTCACAATCGATGCATAAGACTTCTTAGGTGCATCCTCCTGGACCACAGAAGCAGTAGTTTCAGAAACTGGTTGAGCATCACTGTGACTCTCATGGACTGGTGGATCCACAACAACCTCATCCTCAACTCCTGAATCACCGTTCTCTGACGGGTTAAAAACTTCCACGCCATTGTCAGCTTCCCCCTCTGAGAGAGGAGTTGCAAGGTCTGCCACATGACGCTCCTGAATTGAAGCTGGTTCTGTGAAGTGAAATAGTTAAAATAGTTCAAAAAGGACTTCGAAAAAGATGGCATATGGAAAATTCCTCATACCTGGTTCAGCAGTTAGAGGAGTTTTAGGGTCATCATTGCTGGTACCATTTGCTAGTGCCTGATTAATTTCTGCTGGTTTGTTTTCATTCACAAATCTAAACACATCATTTAGGACAAAATAACCTCCATTTTCCTGTGGAGCAAGGAAGAATGACTGGGCAAATCTGCGCCAAACATTATCTAACCCAGTCAAGGATCCAGTAACAACAATGAACACACCATTCTTGTAAGACATCTGAGAGTCTACAGTCTCTATCTTCGTAAAATAGTCCTTGAATTCTAACGACATAATCTTGTCATTGATAGCCTGAAACAGCATAAAAAGATAAATGAACATATATTTAATCAATCTTTTGTAGTAGTGGAAATGCATTTTGGAAAAAACAACATCAGAACAGATGGAAAAACACTACTTGGTTATAAACGGATATGGAGACATCTACCAGAAATATATCTTAACTACAATATAAAAAGGGTGCCGCCTCAAATCAAAAAAGCAACCAGCTGATGCAAATTGATAAGAATATAGTCGATTATACCATTTAATTCAAAATATCAATAATCAATCAAATAGTGATTATGATGCCTTTTCAAACCAATGTTTCCAAATATGCCTAAGGCAAAGGAATGTGATTTGTGTAGACCATCAAAATTCCAGATGTTCGCTCTGATATAGGCCCTATAGACATTAAAAAACTATACGTATATTTCAAATCCAAGCATATTCTACATGCATAACTGTTCAATTGCAGAGCAAATTTTCATGAGATGGTTACAAATGAGCAAACATTGGTAGAACACACAGTGATCCTATAACAACAATGCTCAACCGTAAATCCACTACATGAGAGGTCAACTGAAAGAAGTAAAACAAAGAATTATTGTATAATATATGGACCCATGACATAAGAAAATTGTGCAAAATTTTTATCTAAGCCACTTAACAAATATCTCATGATCAAGCATCACAAAAGCACTAGTTCACGTAGAATTAACGAAAGCGAAATAAAGCAAAGAAAGGAAGTTTTTTAAAACTTAGTTGAGAGGTTTTGAAAAAATGAAAATCACTCTTAGAATCTTCAGATGATTTAAAAAAAATCAGAAGAGTATATTTTGCACTATTTTGAATCATACTTGCAGCGTTGTTACTGAAGTCATCATGCCATCAGAATCTGGGCGACTAAGAATGCTGGAATCCTGATAAAACCTATAAACCTGTTCTGGTGTTTGATGAAGAATATGATAATATTGATGAACAAAGGCACTGCCAATCTGCAGAAGCAATTACAATCATATTAGACACATCGCAGAAAATATAAAAACTATTAAAAAGGGAGTGAAGGAATAAATCTATACCACTTGCGGACTTGGCAGAGGAACAGGAGCTGTAGTTGGCAATGCCATGTCTGTAATGACTTTAGCATCAGTTAGATACCATAAGAAACATCAATTAAGACAAGCATCTTGGCAACAAACAAAACTATACACACATGATATGCAACTCGAATTTGTGAACAAACAATCTAGAATGAAGTCAATAGAATTAAGGGAAGAAAATGACAGACGCTGTACATAGAAATAAAGAAAAGGGTTTCAAAGAAGTAGTAGGAAATTCTAATTATTGCTAACAATGAAAACATGTATACATGCGCGCACAACTCAAAATCTGTAAAGGAGACAGACAAACTATTATGCAATCAATAGAATCAAGAAAAGAAAAATAGAGAGATGATACACATCCAACAATGCAAAAGGAACTCAAAATTTGCAGTGTTAACAAACAAACTTTTATACAATCAATGGAACTAAGGGAACAAAAAGAGAGAGATGTTAAACATCCGATGACACAAAAGGAACCAAAAGAAAGTTCCTTTCAGAGAATAAAACAAGGGTCCCAAAGTACAAGGAAATTCTAATTACTAGAACCTAACAATACAATATGGTGCACAGGCAAATGTATACAGACACGCACATGCAAAGACATAAACAAACAAATCTTTGTTGACCAGCATGCACAAATACACAAACATTATACAGAAAAAACTTATTTGCTTAACTACATATATCTATGAATGCTCATGCATATGTATGAACGTGTATATGCATGTATGTAGTTATGTATGTATATATTTATGACTGCATATATTTATGTATGTATAGGTTTATGTATGAATGCACAAACATATGTCTGTATGCATGTACATTCATATAAATAAGGAGATTCAAACAAACTCTAGACCACGGTGTAAGCAAAGAAATGCAAATCAGGGTGCAAAGATCCAGCTTTAGTTTCAAGGATTGCTAGATTCAAAAAAGTAAAAATTACTTTGACATCTTATCAACTCAAAGTCAGTTTCACCCAATATCCCTCGAGTTTAAAAAATTTCAAAATGGTCCCTGAAGTTGTTAAGTGGTTCAATATGGTTTTGCCATCCATCTTCATTTACCTGGACTCACAGGATTCCATAATGTGATAGTCAAGTGACTATTAAGACCAAAATACTCTTTCTTGGTGGCACTTCCTAATGATGCTATGGTCGAAGGCAGTGGGGTCGAAGGCGAAGGTGTGATCCTTGATCTCCATGCAGCACATGACATGGTTGGAAGATGGAGAGGATGACAGCATTGAGGAGGGCAGTGTAGGGGATGTCGCAGACGAGGTTGAAAACGGCAGCAAGGCGGCAAAGAAGGGGAGGTCGGAGATGCAAGAGGGGAGGGAGGAGAAGGATCAAAAGGGGAAGCGGGTGGAGCTCGGGACCATATTAGATGGAGAAGCAAGATGTCAAGGAGGGATAAGGACAATACTACGATTTAGAGAGGATAAGGAGGAGGTGGTAGGAGTGGGTGGGGCTTGGAACTAGGTTAGATGAAGAAGAGGGATGAGGACGGTGGCAGAGTTTAGAGAAAAGTTCAATGAGGAGGAGGTGGTGGGAGTGGATGGGGCTTAAATGGGACCATGATAGATGGAAATGAGGGATAAGGACAGTGGTGGTGTTTAGTGAGGAGGAGGAGGAGGAGGTGTTGGAAGAGGAGGGGGTGTCTAAGTAATTTTTCCTTCCAAAAACAAGAGAAACCTAAGAATCTATAAAAGTACGTAGGTTGAAATTCAATATAAACTTAAAATCAAAAAGAAGATGCAGCATACAAGAAAAAACTTCTGTTTTGCCATAAGGTCCTAATTGAACATTGCAATACTTGCACAACAAATTATAAAACTGTTACAATATAAGCAAGATTAAGAATAAAAGTACTTTGGTGACCTGTAGCAATCAAAAACATGAAGTGATTAGAAAAGGCATGTCAGTCATAGAAAGAAGCTGCAGCTATCAACATATTGCAGGGCAAGATACTCTGCAGATAGTCCGAGAGACACACTCTAAAAGCTTCAGATACAGAGATGACTCAGAGATACCTAATTGATTTATGTAGCAAGCACCCTACAAGCTATTCAACAGCCTCAAGTGCACAAACCCCAAAAAACCCAGGAATATAGAAACAATTTTCAACGCCACCAACACCATTCCCACTAAACAAATGGACTCGACATAAAACCCTGAAAATAGATTGAAATCTTTTGGATTGTAGCAGATAAATTCAATGTCAGCACAACTTTAAAAAGAAATTCCTCTATCACAAAAATGATCAATGCATCAAAAGAAATCCAAAGTTCCAAAACCACAAAATCCAGCTTGATAATACAAACTCAATCCATTAAAAAAAACCATGTAAAACAATAAAAACCCTAAACATAAAGTAGGGCAGAGAATATGTACAAAGTAGAAAATTCAATTTTGCAAAAACCAAGCTACAATAACTGATTTGGTTCCTACATATACCTAAAACATCTACAAACTATTAGCGATAAATAAGAGAATATAAGTACACAGGCAATGCAAAACTGAGAAACCCTTAAAATCTTAAATGATTGCAACCAGTCGGAGCCAACAATGATGAGATACATTCTTTATCACCCAGCATAACCTAGAGAATTAAGACCTACTACAAAAGAAATTGGAAGGCACACAAACAAGCAAGAAAAACACTAAACCTAAATAATTTTACTGCCAGGGTTAAAGTTAAACATCCCTACAAAGAAATCACGTGAAAACAACAAATCTATATATGTATATATAAATAGCAATAAAAGAACCAACTGAACAAGCAAGGAAAAAAGTAACCAAATGCCCAAGGAAAAAATTCTACTCAAAGGTCATTTTGTAATACGGAAAAACCTCGCTCAAGCGCCACAAAAGAGCATATTCGCAACCAATCATACCCAAAATTAAACCCAAACCATGAATCACATTCTTCTTCACTCAGTAAACCTCCGATATACCAAAAGAACCTCGAGAGAGCACCCAAACCCTAGTTCAAAAAAAGAGTAAAGGCACACAACAAGAAAGATAAACCCTAAACCTAAAAATCTCGGCTGCCAGTAAATATAAATAAACAAATCAAGAAACAAAACAATCAAGCAAGCAAGTGGTCTAGAATATTAGAACCACTCAAAGGCCCGGGAGGGGGGGGGGGGGGGGGGGGGGAGGGGGAGGGGACGATCTTGGGCTTATCGTTGCAAGCAAATCAATTAGAAACGAAATCCCATCAGAAAAAGTGGGAGAAAAGGAAAATTCCCGAAAATACATGGAGGGCGCACAGAACCAAAGAATGGGAGCAAACGTATGAATCGGAGAGGGCGGAGAGGAATCTTACCCTCGTCGGAAGGCGGCGCAGGGGAAGTGGAGCTCCGATTCGATCGGAGCCCTGGAATCGCGAGAGAAGGAGAAGCGACCGCGCAGAGAGAGAGAGAGAGTGGCGGCGAATGGGAGCGCGGAGCAAAGACAGCGCCGCACAGAGCTTTTAAAAGGGGAAGTGGTTTGGTGGCGAGACTGGGTTTTGGGTTTACTGCGAACGAACATCGGTTCCATGTGAGTCTTGCACACGGACTCTCCCTTGATTGTAACTACACAAGAATTATTTTTGAGGCATGCAATCCCCATGCCGAGCTATAATCCAAGTCATAGAAAAGAAGTATATATTTCTCCTTTTTAAGTTAAAACCAATTTCCTAGGTACATTAGATACAATTAGAGTTGCATGACTGATAAATTTTTATTTTGTATCCTGATCATCGGAATTTCATATGACTAGGGTTATAGGAAATTTGCATTCGACTTGATGTATATTAATATATCATTTTTTTTTTTTCAATATTCTCAAACTAAATGTTAGGTTCGAAGTTGCAGGAAGAATTCTATGTATACGATATAGATACTTTTCGTCTTGGTTGAAATTTTTGATGAAACATTTATGTATATTGATCTATTTTCGCTATATTGCTTGATATTAAAAAGTATTGCTGATTGTACTTTTATTGAGATATCTATCAGGTTTTTTTAGAAAAATTCTTCTACCTTCTGGCTTAACTTCATTAAAATGATCTCTTGGTTCATTGGTTTTCATTGCCTCCAAAAAAACAGCCTATAATTTATGTATAGAAAACCATGAACATCTCAATGGTTAGTACCCTTTTTTTTAAGTTAAAGGTCATTGGTTCTTGATGATCATTTGTGTAAGGTTATTCATTATTTAGCTTGATGTGACCATACGCATTGTTCTCTCTTCTTTTTGTTCTTTTGCGAGTGGAGGTGCAAGGGAAAGGGTAGAACAATATATGTAAATTATTTTAAGTTCAAACTTTGATTATGCTTCCCTTCTCTTTTTATTAAGAATAATAAGTGCAACTTGTTATTTGTATTATATTATGAAAAGGAAGTTTTGAATTTTTAACTATTCTTCGTAGGATTCCATCCATTAACTTTTTTTTCCTCTTCTTAAATGTTGGCACTTTTGCATCACACAAATTGTAGTATTTTTTATCACTTATATTAAACATGCCAAATACTATTAAAAGAAATGATGCGTGTAATTTTGATGGAAAACAAACATTCTTAGTGTAATTAGATATCCGAATGAAGACTATGACATTGTATATGTTTTTCTCAAAGTTAGCTGATAATAGACATTGTAATTTCAAGAATATTCTCCTTTTTTTTCATAATAGAAACACTTGTCTTTATGAATCAAAGTAATCGGGCTTCTTTACCTAATCATATTCTAAAAAATAAAAGAATTATTTCTTATGATACATATATCATGTTCTTACCTACTCGATTGCATTTAGCAGCTGGTTCACCTTCAAACGGCATTATTTCCAAGCACCACTGCAGCGTCGTTCTTGTACAATTTCAAAAAATTATTGATATGATATCATTACAAGTTTACCAAAATTTTTTATATGGCTGGGTTCTTTCAATGATGAACATAGTCAGCTTGAAATGTTGACAATTTTGCAACATATATTACACCTTACGGCATCAGTACCTCATGAGCATCTATAAATGTTTATCTTATTCTTTGTACGAGATCAGAGCAATAATTAAATTACTTCATAATCTTTAATGGGGAGTTATTGCTATAAGATACACAAAATCTAATCAAGACTGAAAAAAAAAAGTTCACATGCAAGAGACGGATCTGAATTTGTAGAACTTGAAGGGGTTGGATTTATAGTGGGTTTGGGTGCCAAACCTAAATGTTGTGACATTTATATGCACCTCCAATCTAATTTAAATAATTTTATTAGCTAACCAATCAATGAGTTCATAGCTATTTTCTATAATTTAATCATTTGTATTACGTGTCTACTATTATTTATAACCAGCATTCAAGTGATGGAAGCGACCAAATGTAGGTGAAATGTCTGGAGATCGTGCAAACCATGCACACGTGTGGATGAGCCTTGTAGCTGCCTTCATGTCCCATCTCAATCTAGAAACTCCTCGACCGAGCTTAAGAAAATAAAAGAATCCTTATTTATTCTCCTGTTCTCTCGCTATTAGCCACTCAACTTCCATCACTCTCTCTCTCTCTCATCGCCATGGCCTCCTCCGCTTTCTCCGCGGCCAAATCCTTGTTCCAGTCTTTCAAGAGGTTCTTCAAGAAGCCGTGGGAGATCACCGGTCCCTGCTCCGACCCGGAGTACCGGAGCGCCCTCCCGAGCGCCCTCGAGTACCGCCGCTTCTCCCCAGCCACTCCCCCCGCCGAGGCCTCCGTCCCCACGGCGGACCCCGCCCACGTCTTCGACATCCAGTACTACTCCCGCGACCGACGCCGAGACCGGCCCCCGCCCCGCCGCACCGTCCTCCGGAAGCCCGACGTCGAGAAGATGATGGCCGAGAAGACCTTCACCCCCGCCGACTTTCCCAGGGTCTACCTCACCGACCGGGTGGTCGAAGACGACAACGCCAGGGGCGGCGGGTACCAGAAATAGGCCAAGGGAAACGATTTCTCTATCAAAGGCCGGATTTTTATGTCTTTTAGCTCATAAAGTTTGAATCTTTTTAGCTGATAATATATATGAAATTGGCTTATTACTGCAAAGAATTCTCTTGTAGAAGGCTTCTGATGTGAACTTTTTTATGCACTTGTTCTGCTTGTAGAATATGGTTGGTTTCTGTCGTTGTTCTTGTAGGTATTGGAGGGAAGTCTCTGACTCTGTATCCAATGGCCAAATCCTTATTAAAGACAAAGCAAGGTTATGGTTGATGTGTGTAATGCATTAGTATAGAGGGGCTAGCAAAGGCCAGATTTGTAAGTATGGTTATTCTCTTTTAAAGGGCTCCTGATTGTTAAATTATTTTCTTTTGGTACTGCTTCTTTGAGTCTGGCTAATATCAGCTGTTCATGTATGAAAGAAAAGTATCTGATTTAACCTCATCTAGGAAGCCAAACCAACTTTCTAAATTTAAAAAAAAATGGAATAGCATTTTTTTATTAAAAAATATATTAGTTTCATTGTACTCTACAATTTTTTCCCCTGAGGTAAATGTTGCCATGCACCTCCTTTCATTGAGAGCCATGAAATGATGACAAAAGGAGGTTTTAGAACGAATCACCTCGGAAAGAGGGAAAAGAAGGGGGAGGAAAGAAGACGGGGAGAAAGAGAAAAAAGAGGAGAGCAGACCGAGTGCGAGAGAGAGAAGAGCAACTAACCGGGCCCAGCTTGCTCACAAACTCATTGTACTTTACATATATCATTCTGGAATTGGCTCAAGTGGAACTTATTATGTCGTTAATGCTATGCGCTATTTTCCCCCGTTTTTAAGTATTTGGAATTATATGTAGATTGTGGCTGGTTTAACGAGTTCTGATGTTGGCTCTACTTAGAAGAGGTTGTCAAGCTTGTGGCTATATTATGCTACAGCCACAACACATTTTGTGATGGCCACATCGTGCATTATGAACAATGAGAAGGGACTTCGCCTATGCTTTATTGTATGTGAAAAACATTTCAAAGTATCTATGACAAGTTTTGGTGCATTTCAGAAGACACTTATGCATGGTGCAATAGCTAAATATGATAATTCATCATTTTGCTCCAAAAAAAGTTAGCTAGATATGATGCATGAAACTCTGTTTTCCCTTAGGAAGAGTCTCAGCATTCTCTGAAAGGAAGAATGTTTCTATTGATACTAGATTTGCATATATCTATGAACGTCGCAATGCATGATTTAGAATGGAAACTAAAACCTGAAAGACAAGGTAAGATGAGAAGCTAAGGTTAGCTTGTGGCTAGGGCAATAGTTACAAAAACCAAGGACACTGAATATTTGTGTGGGCTATAAGAAGTGGACAAGCTAGGATTTCAGGCCGCTAGACCAGTAAGAGAAACTTCTGAACCTGTAGGAAGCCAAATCCTTTGCCAATGACCCACTGCAAGGGTAATGTCTATTACAAGCCTTCAACCCCTCATCAAAGTCCAGTGTGAAATGGTGATATGGACCTGAATAGATAGATGAAGCTTGCATAAGTTTGATGGTTATGGTCTTTCAAATCGTCGTCCATCTTTGAAATGAGCAGTTACGTGTTGTATAATGACTTCATTCAGTTTCTAATATGAAAACTCAAGGCTGCTGATGCTTCATAAGATGGTGAAATTCCATGGTAGTTGAAATATCAGCAACTATGTATGGTTAAAAGGGCTTGAAGTGCAACACTAGGTTATGCTTACAAAGAAATTTTTTCAGCTGACCACAAGAAAGATCTGTAAAGAAAATTCTGTACACCCTTACCTTTTATAGTATTTTTTATCGATTGTGGTTTGGTAAAACTCAATAGCAACATGAGCTTCTCTAAATTGACAGCATGACAAGCATGAATGAAGTTGCATGTAAAATGATAGAAGATTTTTTCATCTTAAACATTCATATCCATCTCTTTGCTTTTGTTAATGACTTGAAAGAAAGCTTCTTGGCACATATCATTAACTTCTGTAGTGCCAGAAAAATTATTCTTATCTATCACATTACCAAGTTATGGGGCTCTGCAATTGTACGCTGGAGGCAATATGCAGTCAACTTGCAGAAGGCTTGCTTAGTTCTTCTTGATACGTTGTAGGCTTGCTTAGTTTTTCTTGATGCGTCGTAGTAAGGATGTTATATTTATGTGTGCATGCATGCATGCGTGTGTGGACACGCACAAGCATGTACAAACGTATACACAAATCAAATCAAGCCTACTTAGAATCTGGAAATACTTTGCCGAGACCTACCTCTTTGATGTTCTTCTTACTGAAGATGTCCCCGCGGGTGGGCTTTAGGGACATCTGTAAGTATTGCAGTGGCATGTGTGGAACTAATAAAATCAAATATTTAGTGCCTGAGTGTTATATAGCATTTAGTTCTATGGATTTTTTTTGTTGTTGTTGAAACTTTAACAAGCAACAGAACTGACCTCATGGTTCTCTCAGCTTTAATTGAAACTAGGAAAGGTTTCTTGGGTATCGCAAGGCTGCTGAAGAAGGGAAGTCATGTCCGGGACCAGTATGGATGAGGGTCAGCAGGTTGACCCTGATCACGAGGTGGTGATGGACCCTATGGCCCAGAGGGTTGATGTGCCTGTGGCCAACCTCTCGGACTTTTCCCCATGAGGATTCTTGCGTAGAACTGTAGGGGGGCGGCAAAGCCGGCCTTCATGTCATCCTTTAGGCGGTCAGATCCATAGTCCGAAGATCTGCCTACTCTATGAAACACGACTATCCGGTAGAGGACTCAGTCGTGTTTTACGGCGGTTAGAGGTTGACTGGGAGTCGTATGCTATAAATTCCCAGGGGTTGTCGGGGGGCATTGTGGCTCTGTGGAAGCGGGGTGTGGCTAAGGTTGACGTATTCCACAACTGCTCCCAACAGGTCATCATGATCATCTCGGAACCTAATGCTGCACCGTGGGTCTTGTGCGGAGTGTATGCTAGTACAAACCATCGGACTAGGAGGGTTCTGTGGGACGAGCTCACCCACTTAATCGCACAGGGACTTCCGTCTGCGATGGTGGGTGACTTCAATTGCATCTTGGAGGAGTGTGAGAAACGAGGAGGCAGGGCCTTCACTGACTCTGTGGATAGGAGGGAGTTCCACGACTTCCTCTCGCGGAACGGCCTAGTAGATCTGGGTTTCTCCGGTCCGCGTTTCACTTGGTGTAACAACCAATCCGGACGAGCTAGGGTGTGGGAGCGGCTGGATAGGGTTGTTGCTTCCACTGACTGGCTCATCAGATTTCCATCCTATAGGGTTAGTCATCTTTCTCGGATTGCTTCGGATCATTGTCCTTTGCTATTTTCGACGGTATCTGGTTCGAGGCACCAGAGCCCATTCCGTTTCGAGAAAGTCTGGCTATCATTCCCTCAATCCTGGGACATTGTCCGGGGAGCTTGGGGCCTGCCGGTCCGCGGCGACGCCATGCAGAGGGTTTCACGAAAACTGGAGTTGACCAAGCGACGGCTACGTCGCTGGAACCGGGAGGTCGTAGGTGATATTTTTAGGAAGCTGGAAGATGTGGAGGCTGCGATTGCTGACCTCCAAAGTAGGGAAGATCAGGTGGCCGTGCTCCCCGAGGCTGATATGGTAAGCCTCCGGGGACTTCTCGCCACCCATCACTCGATCCTGCGTCAACATGAGATCTTCTGGAGACAAAAATCCAGAATTCAGTGGGTCAGAGAGGGTGACCGGAACACTAGTTTCTTTCACCGATCGACGGTTATTAGGAGACAGAGGAACACTATTCGTTCCTTGCGGGATGAGCGGGGTCACTGGGTGGAGGATGACTCGGCGATCAGCCACATCCTACTCGAGTTCTTTCGCTCCCGTTGGACGGAGGATAGTGGGTCGGATGTCGCCAGCCTGCTCCCGAGAGCTGAATCCCAAATCGGGGTGGCTGAGAATGCACTGTTGGTTTGACCAGTGACGGAGGGGGAGGTGCGAGAGGCTGTCTAGGCACTGGGTGAGGACAGGGCCCCGGGCCTAGATGGCTTCCCCCCTTTCTTTTTCCGGAGATACTGGAGTATCGTCCGGATCGTAGTGGTAGAAGCGGTCTTGTGTTTCTTTAGTCGGTCAGGTATGCCTGATGACTGGAAGGCCACATTTGTCACGCTAATACCTAAGTGAGCGGACGCGTCCGAGCCGAGCCATTTTAGACCGATCAGTTTGTGCACTACTTTATACAAAGTTGTGGCAAGAATACTAATGGATCGTATGAAGCCCTTTCTCTCCGGTATTATTTGTCAAGAGCAATGTGCTTTTGTTGGAGGTAGGAGTATTTCCGATAACGTTATGGTGGCCCAAGAGATGATGTGGGATCTTCGACGGGCCCCAAAGCGACGAAGCCTGATGGCTATCAAACTGGATATGGAACGAGCTTACGATAGAATCAGGTGGAGTTTTCTTAGGCTAGCTTTGGAGAGTCTGGGTTTCCATGAGACCTGGATTGGTTGGGTTATGGGGTGTGTCCGGAGTCCGTGGTTTTCCATCTTGACCAACGGCTCTCCGTCCCCACTCTTTAGTTCTATGATGGGGCTTCGGCAGGGATGCCCTCTATCCCCGTACCTGTTCATCATCTGTTCTGATGTCTTGTCTCGATCATTGCGGGCTGCGTGTGCTGCCGGAGAGTTGGAGGCTTACGTCCCAGCTCTAGGGGCCTAGCCGATATCACATTTACTTTTTGCTGATGACTGCCTCCTCCTGACGCGTGCTCGCGTAGCAGACGCCCAGGCTATTAGGCGGGCTTTGGCCGCCTATTGCTGTGCATCCGGTCAGAGAGTGAATGCCCAGAAATCCTCCATCTCCTTCAGCCCGAGTTCGCCACCCGGGGTTCGACGTGAGATTCGGAGGATTCTGGAGATGCCTGAGCAGGACGGGACTTGGACATACCTGGGTGTTCCGATTACAGGTAGGAGACTGCGTGTATCTGAGTGCTCCGGGATGGTGCAACGGGTCCAGAGTAGGCTAGAGGGCTAGCGAGCAGCGTCTCTATCTATGATGGGTAGAGTTCTGCTGATTAGATCTGTTTTGGGCTCTATGCCTATCTATCTCATGACCAACACGGTGGTACCAAGATCAGCCCTTCTGAAGATCGAGCGACTGATTCGGGGCTTCTTATGGGGCTCGCTTGGTGGGGGCCGTGGGGTGCACCTGGTGGCATGGGAGAGTATTTGCCTCCCTCTCAGGGAGGGTGGCCTTGGGGTGTTGTCTCTCCTGAAGAGACGAGAGTTGCTCCTCGCCCGGCATGCTTCCCGCCTCATCCTGGAGCCGCAGGGCTTCTGGAGCCGGATCATGACTGCCCGCTATGGGGGGGTAGGCCTGGAGGGCGGGGTTCGAGGAGGGCGGAGATGCTCCTTTTTATGGCGTGAGATAGCAAGATATGTGCCCATGGTGTCGGATCATACCCGATGGCTGATAGGCGATGGCCGCAGCATCGATGTGACCAGGGACCCATGGGTTGATGGCCTCCCCTTGTGCCGTTGGCCGACTACTGTCAGTGTCGAGGCTGGGGAGGGTTTACAGGTCTGTGATCTTATGACCCCCGGAGAGGCCGGTTGGGACGAGATTCGATTAGCCCATTTCTTCGGGGAGCATCTGGCGGAGCGGGTTCGCTCCCTCCCTCTGCCACAGAGCGGTGAACCAGATGTACGAGTGTGGAGTTCCTCGACCAGTCCCAGAGTCAAGATGGGCATCCTTTCCCGCATTCTTAGGCGGGAGTACGAGCCTGGTCCTGATTGTGCCTGGATCTGGCGATTGGGCCTCCTCCCGAGGGTTGCGTTGTTCCTTTGGAAGGTGGTCTGGGACCGTCTTCCAACGAGAGCAGTACTTGGCGGACGAGGATTGAGGATCCCCCTGGAGTGTGGGGTTTGCGGTGTGGCCGAGACGGTCGCCCATGCCTTGTTTCGGTGCTCATGGGCGAGGGACACTTGGCGTCTGGCAGGGGTTCCGCAGCCGGTGTGAAGCTGTAGGGACCAGTTCTTATAGGCCATGCGCCAGGGCTCGGAGTCCCCGGCGCTTCGTCAGGAGGTGACTCGAGTGAGCTGTACTGCCTACCAGATCTGGTTGGCTAGGAACGCCCGTATATTCGGTGAACGATGTATGTCGCCGAGATTTGTGGTCGAGAGTGCCTGTAGCCAGGCGGCAGAGATGTGTCACACCTCCACCACCGGAGGGACCTTGACAGCTCGGGACATCTGGGGCTCCCACCCTGCTTCGGCAGTATCCCACACGGTGTTTTTCACCTGGGAGCCCCCACCCCCGAGTTTCCTCAAGGTCAACTTTGATGGGTCAATCCTGGATGGTGGTACGAGGGGAGGTGCGGGTTTCGTCATTCGGGACCCTTTCGCTAGGGTTGTGGCCGTTGGTGGCAGTCATTTATTTGACACCTCGGTTCCGAGCGCGGAGCTGAGAGCTGCCTGGGCGGGCCTTCGACATGCCCGGTGCGTGTTACAGGCTAGGTCTATCATCCTAGAGGGTGATTCAGCCACCGTTATCAGTTGGATCCGAGAGGGTCCTAGGGGTGACGTCAGTGACCACCCATTGCTTCGTGACATATGGACTATGGCGAGGGATGGATGGGCCTTTCAGGCTAAGCATATCTACCGTGAAGCTAATGGTGCTGCAGATTGGGTGGCTGCGTATGTAGCTCGCCACTCTGGAGATACCTTGTGGACTGGAGATGGGGAGCTGCCTTTGGCACTCCGAGGTATCCTATTTTTTGACTTTATTGGGTGTATCTGTACCCGTCGGGTATGATCCACCCGTATTAGCGAAAAAAAAGGGAAGTCTGAAATTACATAGATAAAAAAGACGTGAAAAAGAATCTGAGAAAGATGGCAGTAACCGATGCTGCATCCCTTGGTAGTTGGGTAGCTTAAGTTGCCCATATCTCTATCACATATTATTTGCCACGGTCACTTGCTTATGAGGTTAAGTTGTCTTACTTCCCTTTGGGATACATTTTTAATGAGTATTGTTGGGGGGAAAAACCCCAAGTCATCGCCACGGAGGCGCTCGGCTAGGGAGCGCCGACCGGAAAGGCGCTCGGCCAAAGAGCGCCGACCAGAGAAAGCACCAAGAGGCGCCCAACCGAAATAACAAAGTAGGGATGCTCGGCTAGAAAGAGCCGACCAGCGGGCGCCGACCAAAGAAGCGCTCAAGTAGAAAGCGCTGACCAGAGACAGCGCCAAGTAGAGGCGCTCGGCTAGGAGGTGCTCGCCCAGAAGGCGCCGACCAGGAGTACTCAAGCAACCCCGCCACAGGGTGCCCCATTGGGCGACCAGCTCGGCTCGGCACCCTTGCCGAGCCGATGCCTTTACCAAATAATTCAACTCTCGCTTGACCCTCTAAGGGACCTGACAACTCCACTATAACCTGCCGCTATCTTCAAGCCATCAAGGCATAAGATCTCCGCAGGTATTTAGCACGACCTGCCATTAATGCACGAGGCTCCCTCAAGTCTCCGATGCACTCAGTCATTTAATGAACACGGCCCAAGACGATCTCCGGATCACTGAACCATCAGAGCGTATGGCTCTCCCTGACCGCCGGTTCATTCGGTAGTAAATGCACTTACCATCCACGGACCCCAGGCCCACCACGGCCGGCGGTTCAACCACTTCAACAGGTTCGATCGACCGTGACAACTCCCTGATTCCGGTCTGATCCGGTCCCGTTCTCCATCACGCCATTAATGGGCCAAATCGTGCCCAATTATTACAGAACGGGACAAACCTACTGTCACCTCCCAGGTAACCGAATCCTCCTATAAAAGGGAACCTGGGGGGAAGAGGACTGGACTGGGACTGGACTCGGACTGGACTCTGAGGACTCTCAGGACCCTTGGGACTGAACCCTCTTGGACAGCACAGATACAATGGATGACATCATCTTCTTCATCTTCTTGATCTAATCCAAATATTCTGGCTGCTCTTTCCACATACGGGCTTCCTTGCTCTCTCCACATATTGGCCCCCTCTGACTTAGGCATCGGAGGGCCGGCGCCGGGGAGCCCGGCCACCGGTTCTTCCTGCAGGACTCGCACCCCACAGTGGAGGACGCCACCAGTCGGCGCACCGTCGACCACCCTTCCAGCGGCGGAGCTCTGCCCCTCCAGGAGGACGCCACCAGCCGGCGCACCGTCGACCACCCTCTCGGCGGCGGAGCTCTGCCCCTCCAGGAGGACGCCACCAGCCGGCGCACCGTCGACCACCCTCCCAGCGGCGGAGCTCAGCCCCTCCAGGAGGACGCCACCAGTCGGCACGCCGTCGATCGCCGCCCCTGCGGCGGAAGCCCCTCCTTCCCCGGCTTCGTGGCGGCCCCCGGATCCAATTTCCAGCAACAGTGTTCTATTTTTCTCCAGGAGATGATTAAAAAACAAAAAGGCCAGAGAAGTACATAAAATAAAACAAGAGAGTATTTGCATAAGCTGAGAACAAGCCGACACTAGTTGATCGAAATAGCCAAATAGCTAAAGAAAGATGAGGGTGCAGGAGCATGTATAAGAGAGCTAGTAGCATCAGTTGCTTTGATTTGGATGACGGATTTGGATGATATGGGATCGATGGTTCGCAGGATTTGCATGAAGATTTGTGATGATAGCCTATGATGCATGCCGGACTGTCGCAGATGTCAATGGTGCGTGATATCTGTGCGTGGTGGAGCTCCAGATCGATGCCCATGGTGTTAGAAGCTAGGTGCTACGTCAAAAATTTTCTAGTGTTCCGCTGATATCGCTTGTCTTGGTGATGGCTGGCATTTGGGCTTGATGCATGCCATCATGGCCTACAGGCCGTGCAATCTCCAATTCAGAATCAACTGCGGTCAGAGGGGAGAAAAAAGGGCTGCGTGCTGATCCATGCAAGGTTGGATGTGTGATACCATTGATGGATGTGTACGAATGGCTGAAATGCCTTCATTTTGTTCACTCTCCTCTCTCTTTACCCTCCAGGATCCATCGATGGATGCTGCCCCCTCATGTCCCCCGTCGCCAACCTCTCCGCCTCTGCCCCTGGATCAAGTGAGTCCAAGGGCTTGGAGCTTCTGATCTCCTTCAAGAGCTCGCTACCCAATCCCGAGGTCCTCTAGAGCTAGGATCGATGCGAGCCGGGGCCCTTGCTCCTTCGCCGGCATCAACTGCAAGGCTGGTCGTGTCGCCCTCAGCATCGGTTTTTGTTCCATCTCTTCTTCTCTCTTGAGCCTTGGAAGTCTCCAGAGTCTCTGCCTTGGCTCCATTACCACGCTGGAATTCTCTTAGCGGCAGGGCCTCGGTGCGATAGCCAGCTCGCCGTGCTGGGACCTCGTTGTTAGAAACTTTGAAGAAAAGTGACAGAAAACAGAGGAGAAGGAAAAGGCTGAAAAAGATTCTATTTTCTTCCTTCCTTTATGTACAGATTTCAGACGTATTTATACATATTCAAATCAAATTAGTAGGCAACTAATCTGAGTATTAAGCAATACTAAACTGTAACAGAATGCAACTAATCATAATTAATTTTGTTGAGGTGTAAGAGTGGAGGTGGAAGAAATTTCCGAATAACAGTTTCAAGGAACTGTTTATAAACAGTTGTTATGAAATGTTGAAACTTGCCTGAAATGTTATGAAAACTGTTATAAAACAGTTGAGGCTGCTATGAAACTGGTGGAGTTGTCTTTCTTGAAACTCCCCCTCCAGACATGTATATTTAACTGCCCATCTTGGATGGTAGAAAATGTAGTGCGGCAGCAAGTAGAGCTTTAGTAAACATGTCTGCCTGTTGAAATTTTGAAGTAATGTGCACTGGTGTAAGAACTTTGGCCAAAACTTTTTCCCCAACAAAATGACAGTCCAACTCTATATGCTTAGTCCTCTTATGAAAAATTGGATTTCTGGTAAGATGAAGTATTGCTTGATTATCACAGTATAGAAGTGCAGGCTGTGGATGATCAATTTTGAAATCTTTCAACAAAGCAACCAACCAAACAATCTCATGGCTGGTATGAGCTAGAGCTCCGTATTCTCCTTCTGCAGAAGATCGAGAAACGGCGGCTTATTTCTTGGATTTCCAGCTAACCAAGGAGTCTCCAATAAAAATGCAGAAAACAGTGATTGATCTTCTGGTATCCGGAAATGCTACCCAATCCGAATCACTATAGGCCTTGAGGTGCAGAAGAGATTGAGAGGAGGAAAAAATGCCTTGACCTAGGGAGCCCTTTAGGTACTTCAAAATTCTGTGAGTTGTATGTAGATGAATTTGTGTTGGCTTGTCCATAAATTGACCAAGAATATTGACAGCATATGTTATATCTGGTCTTGTGATTGTCAGATAAATGAGTCTCCCAATTTATCTTCTATAGTTTGTAACATCAACTAATAAATCTTTGGATGAGTGTGATAGTTATGATTGGGCTCTATTGGAGTTGTGACTGGTTTGCCGCCGAGAAGCCCAGCATCTTCAAAGATTTCAAGAGTGTATTTTCCTTGGCACAAATAAATACCAGCAGCCGATCTTGCAATCTCTAGTCCCAAAAAATATTTCAGGACCCCTAAATCCTTGATCTTAAACTGAGTGTGTAGGTATGCTTTGATTGATTCAATAGCTGTTAGTTATTGCTCCTTACAATAATATCATCTACATAAACTATAAGAGCTATAAAACCATGCTCATCACTTCTTGTGAATAAGAAATAATCATATTTGGACTGTTGAAAGTCAATGGTAGTGAGAGAAGAGGAGAATATTGAATACCATTGCCAAGAGGCTTGCTTGACGCCATAGATAGATTTATGTAATTTGCAGACTAACTTTTTATTTCTGTTGAATGACTCTCCCTTAATCTGAAAACTCAGAGGTAATTCCATATATATTTCTTCATCTAAATCACCATGAAGAAATGCAATGTGGACATCCAATTGGCATAAATATCAATTATAGATTGCTGCCTAAGCAAGAAATACTCTGACGGTTGTAAGCTTAGCTACGGGACTGAAAGTTTTTTGATAGTCAAAACCTTCCCTCTGTGTGTACTCTTTAGCTACCAATCTTGCTTTGTATCTTTCAATAATCCCATCTGAATTGAGTTTGGTTTTGTAAACATACTTGTAACCTACAACTGTCTTTCTCTTTGAGGTATAGTGGTGATAGTCTATGTTCCATTGGCTTCTAGAGCATCCATTTCAGCCTTCATTGTATCTCTCCAATGCTGAGAGATCACAGCTTCATTATAGGTTTTAGGTTCTTTGGTTAGAGAAAGGGAGAGTGTGTAGGCTTCATGGGATGGAGACAAGTGGTCATAGGATAAATCTTCATGTAGAGGATGGACAGTAGATTGGGAATTTGAATGTTTAGTGGATGTAGTAGTGGCTAATTTGCAGTGATAATCCTACAAATAATTTGGTGGATGTCTGACCGTACTAGACCATAGAGTATGGGTGACTCAATTGGCACAGTTGAGTTTGCACATGGAGAACTAGGTGCTGGAGAATGAAGTGAGAGGTTGTTTTCAAGGTTGGTTTCTGCGTGAGTGGGATAGACAAATAAATGGATATCTAGGATGGCTGGAGGTAAGACCAGATCAGATGAAGGTGAGGAAGAGAAAGAAATTTTTGTGCTAGAGTTCTGAAAAGAGAATGTGGATTCATGGAAGATAACGTCCCTGGAAATGAAACATGACCGATTTTCTAGGTCATAAACTTTGTAGGCTTTAACCCTGCCGGATACCCAAGAAAAATACATTTCCTAGCTCGAGGATCAAGTTTAGTTCTATTATGTTTGAGAGTGGAGACAGAGCATAGACACCCAAAAACTCTTAAATGAGTGTAGGAAGGAGTTAAAGTAAAGAGAACCTCATAAGGTGATTTGTTGTTGAGAACGGGAGTGGGTGTTCTGTTAATCAAATAAGTGGTAGTTATGATAGCATCTATCCAAAACTTGATTGGAAGAGATTTTTGAAAGAGAAGAGCTCTAGCAACAGTGAGGAGCTGTTGATGTTTTCTTTCAAAGACTCCATTCTATTGTGGAGTATAAATGCAAGTCTTTTGGTGTAAAATTCCATTAGAACTGTAATATTCAGTCATGTGAAAGTCTACTCTATTATCAGTTCTAGCTTGTTTTACTTTGGCATTGAATTGTGTTTGAATCATATAAATGAAGGACTGCAAAAGAGGTCTGACTTCATATTTGAATTTCATGAGATTTGCCCAAGTCACCCGGCTACAATCATCAACAATAGTTAAGAAATTGATGGCCTTAAATGGATGCTTGAGAGTAAGGACCCCATATATCACAGTGCATCAAATCAAAAAGGAGAAGAAGTGGCTGAGGTACTCATATGAAATGGTTTTTTTTCTATTTAGCCAAATGACAAACAGTGCATTGCATTTCCTCATTACACTTTACATCAGGAACATGAGATTGAATCAAATTCAACCTCTAGTTAGATAAATGTCCTAATCTAAAGTGCCAAAGATCAAAGTTCTATTCTGCATTAGCATTGAAAGCCCGACTATTGGGAGGTGGAGTATGCTTGGAAGGAATAGAATGATTGACAGCAGAACTTGGAAGAAGGAAGTAGAGACCATTATGAACTCTAGCAATTTTAATCGTCATCCATGAAGAGAGGTCCTGTATGAAACAAAATTTATCCAAAAAAATAAGGTAGAGAGAAGAGCTGTGAGTGAGTTTGCTGACAAAAAGAAGATTAAAAGTGAAGGAAGGTACACATGGATACCAGTAAGAGTTGGAAATTCTGATATTTTCACAGTGCCAATGTGAGTCACCCTTGCTTTAGTTCCATTAGGCAGCTGAACATAGGCTTGAGTCACACATGCTATGGAGGTAAGATAAGAAGTAGAGCAAACCATGTGGTCAGTTGCTCCTGTGTCAATTATCCATGGAGTGGATTGTGTGTTGGGTGACACAAAATGCTGATGATGATTGGCAGAAAAAATGGAGAAAACAGAAATAACAGAGGTATTAGAGAGACTTGTACCTGCCATATTGGAATAAGACTAAATGTTTGTTGTGTCTGTGGGCATAGTCGGGCTGGAAAGCAGTGGCTTAGATGTTTGAAGAGAGGACTACTCACTTAGATTAAGCTAATGATGCGTCTGAGCATTGACTAGAGCAATGAGCTGCTGAACTTGAGCTTGAGTGAGAGGCGATTGGGATGGTTTTATCAATTCTTTCTCTTGGCCTTGAGTGAACACCTAGTTTGCTAAATGTTTGTTTGTAGAAACACCACTAAAATACCCAGATTTAGTCTTAGTAAATTTAAAATTAGGTGAAAATCCTATCAACCTGTAACACCTTTCTTTAGTGTGCCCAACTCTTCCACAATGATAGCAATTGATTTTAGACTAATCTTTCTTTTTGGTGTGAAATGCAACAAGTGCAGAAGACTCAGAGACAGGTAGCATCAATGTGCGTGTTGCCTTCGTCTTTCCTCTTGTAAAATCAATGAAAAGATTTTATCCAAAGAAGGCATGGGGCTCATGAGAATAATCTATCATCTAATGCTATCATATGAATCATTTAACCCCATCAAGAACTTGAAAACATAATCTTTCTACTGAGCTTTACTAATGGTTCTTACTGCATTACAAGTTCAATGTCCACAAGAGCAAGAAGGCAAAGGTCTGTAATTGTGCAATTCTTCCCAAATGGCATTAAGTTGAGTAAAGTAATCACTTACAGACTGTGTTCCTTGCACAATAGAGCTGAGTTGATGCAGGGTGTGATAAAGTCTGATATTAACCGGTTGGGCAAACCAAGTCTTAAGCTTCTTCCATACCTCCTCTGCAGAACTGATATAAAGAACATTTGATGCAATTCTTTTGAAATAGAGTTGAGAATCCAGGAAAGAATCAAGTTGTTGCATCTTAACCAGGGTGTGTAAAGGAAGCTGGTTGAATCTGAAGTAGGGATAGTTCCATCAAGAAAACCCAATTTATTCTCAATAGAGATAGCCAATGTGAAAGACCGATTCCATGAGAGATAATTGGAACATGTCAGAGGAGGTGTAATCACTATAGTGTTAGCATTATCACTGTGATGAAGGAAGAAGGGGATGTTGAGATCTTCAGAAGGAGAAGGCACATGAGATGATGAGCAGAATGGGGAAACAAGGTCTGAAGATTTACCATCAGCCATTTGAGAATGATCTTGAGAAGAAAAACGGATCAGGGAACAGAAGATCCATCTTACATAACCTCCAAGGGAAGAAAAAGAAGCAAAGGATGTTCCTCCATGATTCTATCAAAACCACAAAGCTGGCTCTGATACCATGTTAGAAACTTGAAGAAAAGTGACAAAAAATAGAGGAGAAGGAAAGGCTGAAAAAGATTCTATTTTCTTCATTTCTTTCTGTACAGATCCTAGGGGTATTTATACATATTCAAGTCAGATTAGTGGGTAACTAATCTGAGTAGTAAGCAATGCTAAACAATAACAGAATGCAACTAATCCTAACTAATTCTGTTGAGGTGTAAGAGTGGAGCTGGAAGAAGTTTTAAAATAATAGTTTCAAGGAACTGTTTATGAAACGGATGTTATGAAACATTAAAACTTGTCTGAAACATTATAAAAATAGTTTAGGCTATTGTGAAACTGGTAGAGTTGTCTTGGCTCTGTAATTCTTGAGACTCATCGGTAATGGCGTCATAGGGTAAGTCGTTGATATTTACAACCTTGCCACCACATGCATAGGGTTGAGATAACTCAATCTCTCCCGCAACTCCATTGGGAAAAACCCCATCGGAGGTGGTCGGTTCTCGCTGAAGACCCTTGACCTCTTCTTCAACAAGATCTCTGGTGAGGCCGAACTTCGATGGTTACTCTCAAGCCTCGACCTCCTCTAGTGACTGGACTTGACTGGAAACTAGCTCACCAGGAGGAACTCGGCAATTAGCAACTGCTCCAGACTTCAACATCTAGACCTCTACGAACGATGATGTGGAGGTAGCAGTGTTGGAGTATTTCTTTGGTTTTCACTTCAAAGCTCGGTCAACATCACACCACCGCCACATCTAAATACCGTCGAAAATCAGGTAAAGACCCGACCCCCTCGAGCCTCTCTCTCTCTCTCTCTCTCTCTCTCTCTCTCTCTCTCTCTCTCTCTTTTAGATTTTTTTGGAGCCTCAATGCTTGTTGGTGATCGCCAAATTTTGGCCAAGAAGGAAAAGTCTCGTTTTCCCTATTTTTGAAAGCATGTGCCTTCTTCTCTTTCTCCCATCATTATCCGCCACCGGCACTCATCGCCGAGGCCTTCCTCTAGTTTCTCGCAGTAGCTAGAAGCTATGGTCGGAACTCCGGCCACCAAGATGCCTTGGATTCCATGATTTAAGGGGTCGGAACTTCTATTTTTGTTGGTTTTGGTGTTGTCGACAGCTAGTTGGCCAGCCGTAAGTCCCTAACCTCAGGCATCACCTGCAGCCACCCTTTTTTCTTCCTCTTTCTTGGTTAGAGAGAGAAGCTTGTTCTCTCTCATTCTCTCTCTCTTCCCTCCTTTCGCTTTCTTGTTTCTCTCTTTGTCTATATTGTCTCACTCTAGGATTGGTGAACCTAGTAGGGACGTTTCTCGGTGACTTGGTCAGCTCTAGTAAAGGGCCCTGATCTATAGTCGTCGGGTGGCATGCCAGCCCCCCACCATGACACCTATTGAGCACATTTGAATTTCATCATCAATCTTTATTAAGATATCTATATTGTCGTCTGATTTTTGTTTCATGATTTGATTAGCTGGATTGGCTAGAGCAGACCGATTCGAATCGTCAAACGCTGTTACCTAGTTGACCCTCTCCTTTCTTCACTCCAACCACTGTCAGCTACTATTGAACCCACAATTGTTAACCCTTGATTTATTATCCTTTTCTTGATTGGATATATGTTTCTTGATCAGATGGATTGAGTTATATATATCATAAGCTGGCCTCGTACTTCATTCTATTTGAATCTATAATCAGCTCTAGTTTTGTATAGGGCTACAATCATTTGAAAAAGAAGAAGCCCAACGAGATTCTACACTTTAGTTCTAAATTGAGGTAAGGCCCTGATCCTTTATTTATTTAATTAAAGAAGAATAGTAAATATGTGTAATTCAAATATTAGAACTCTAAAATTAGGTAATTGCTGAATAATTGATTCATCAATATGGTGAGTGATTGATAAGGAATAAGTTAGTTTTATATTGATATTAAATTAATTGGACATGTTAGGTGTAGATTGGTAGTATTGTAGCTGCATTGGATTGCGATAAAGATAAAAATCTCTGTACTTGGTTACTAGTTTTATATATATATATATATATATATATATATATATATATATGCTTGTATTGCTGGATTTGCATCATGAGATTTACATCGATAAATTTGGTTTGGCATGTGATGACATGTTTTATATAATTTTCAGTACAAATATATTTGTATGGTTATTATGCGTATCAGATATTGAAAATATGAATATATGAACAAAGATACCTTAAATTTGAGAAAAATTTATTGTATAAGTGGAAACTAATTTGGCAAGAGTAACATGTAAATCAGACGAAAAAGATATGGCTTGGACTAACCTCGTCATGGGATAGTTTTTACGAGCATATGTGTAGAATAGCCTCCATAGGTGGGATAACGTCCATGAGCTTTTGCATAGGATAGCCTTTATAGAATTATGCATGAGATAGCTTCTACAAGCTTATGCGTGGGATAGCCTCTACGAGCTTATGCATAGGATAGCCTCCACAAACTTACGCGTAAGATAAGCTCTACGAGCTTATGCGAAGAATAGTCTCCACGGGCTTACGAATGAAATTTTGTCAGTCTTAGACTGGGTCATGATCTTGGTTAGTCTAAAACCGAAACTTAAATCAATAAGAAATATAAAAATTGAGTTAATGAGAAACGAATGAAATGACTTGAGAAACTGTTGTTGAATAATTAATTATATTTGAATTATATACATATGTGTGTGTATGCTTGTTTGATAAGATAATAATAAGAACCTATGTGCATATTATTTGAATGAGCTTTTCGAGTATTGATATGATATTCATTTACCTGATATTGCTAATTGATCATTTTTTTATTACTTATAGTATAGCGGTTTTGTATTCTTACTAAACTGTAAAGCTCACAACCCTCTTTTCCTTTTTTCTTTTCAGAGTTGCATATTGCAAGTAGCTTAATACTTGGCTATGGTTGAGATCACATAGAAAAGAGATAAATAGATAAAGCGTCATAGATACTGGTTGAATGATTACATTTTGTAATCGAACTAATTTTGTTATTTGTTATAAAATAAGATCATTTTGTTTAGTGATTTTGAGGTTGTGATAAATTTTCAAGCCTAGTATAAAATCTATGGTCATGTTATATATTCGGACCTGAGTATTGAGTTTGGGGCATGACAAGTGGTATCGTGGGAGGCCAAGATAGAGGAAGTAGGAAATTGGGAAGAGTGGGCCGTGTCATGGGATGCTGAGGTGGAGGAGGTTGGTGACATGGAGGGCCAGGGTAGCAGACAAGGGTATCATAGGAATTCCAATAGATTTTAAGACTCACATGCGATGGTTATAATCTGAGTCTTGGTACGTCTAAATATAACCTGGAAGCCTATTTTGAGATTTGTTAGAGATGAAGGGTCACACTGCAAAATCGGCAAACTTGAAGAGGTATAAATGTATTTTTCCTAAGACAAAATAATGTGAAAAAGAAAGACATTATTGAATAAAATCTCTTTGATATTATCTTTTCTTTTTATTCTTTCTTATTTTTGGTGTATGAAAAAGATAGCGGATCCCATCCATTTCATTTCCTCAAGGGAATGAAAAAGATATATCATAAAGCACCTGTACACTGAAAGGAATATTGAAAGTAGATTTTTTTACTCTCTCCTGAGAACTAAGATTGGTGGAAACCCGGCCAAATATAGCGCGAAGAACATAAAATCTCTTCTATCAACATGAGATTTCATCAACTCGGACATCTGGTTTTAACTGATGGTAGATTGAGAGATGATGGTTCCACAGCTGTTTTTCAAACTTTCAGTCCCTGGCCTTAACCAGGTCTCCTTAATAAGTGAATAATTTGCTTCCAAGATCACCTCCCACCTTCCTGTGTTGCTTGACTGTTAATTCACATGCTCTCCTCGCCCTTGAAATGGAAACCTCTATTGCTTGAGTAGTAATACACACAAAGAGTTCTAGATTGGAGCCACACTGGTATATATCATTATCTGGTTAAAGGGAGACAGAAGTTGAAGGACCACAGACATGAGGCAGGGCAATGGGATATGTGCGTTCAGAGAACCCATCAGCACGCCACAGTCACCACCACCTTCTCACTTGTTAGGTAAATGGTTGCATTTATGTTGGACCAATGACCTCTTAGGAACCACTATAACACATAGAAACAACATCTAGCTTTGCCCCATGCAACCACAGAACCCCTAGTTCCTAGTCATGCAAGCACATACATCTCTCTCTCTCTCTCTCTCTCTCACCACACACATTGAGGGACTCCTGAAAAGGACGGTGCAACACAAGGAGAAAGAGCATAAAGGCAATAGACGTACTCAATGCACTCCATGCATATAACTTGGAAGGAGAGCTGCAAAGTAATCTACAGAAGTAATGTAAACTTTATGCACCCTCTTCCCTACAAGATGTTCTTTTCGTTTATTCCCTTTTCACCTTCCATCCCCCTTAATGGGTCTTTCAAAAATGAATCATGACGGAACAAAGCAAATTGGCTCCCTAGTCAGGGAATAAAGGATGGTCGGTAAAAAAGGCATTCAGTTCTATCCATTGGGCGATGATGGCTATAGTTTTCCTTAGTTACTAAAGAATCGAGAGTCTAGCCACACAAATATACACAGATAGCGGGCACACTCAGAGAAAGAGAGAGAGAGACCAGTGAGGGCCAAGCACATAAAAGAGGTTCAGGGTCGCTTTCAAATCTCTATCAGCAAGTATTGCCCATGACCATGTGATTTAATTTAGATTGATGGACAATAGCTGCATGGGTTCAATTCAAAACCTCAATATATTGTTGGCACTTATTGTCATGCAAGAATCCTTGATTAAATTCAATCTAATGTGGAGGCATACATAAGGTCCGAAACTTACCCTCTCATAATGTAAACTGAAAGGTCTCCATTCTGCTAGTTATAAAGAAGACACCAAAAGATATTTCAGAATTTTTTTTCAACTCATGTTGCATACAAGGATCTAATTTCATGTTTGACAGACAGGAGGCTTTATAACTTGAGCTTATCAAATTCACAGTGGTATACCAGCCCACCCCCTCAAAAAAAAAAAAGAAACTTGGACAATTGGACTTAAAAGTTGAGTCATAGCTTCAGGCATAAAGTTTAAGTAAATATAATAATTATTTCTCATTTTAAGATATGAAGGTTGAGAGAAGTGTAGAAATGGAGATTTGAAATTTTGCAGATGTAACTGCCGAATGTAAAGATTGAAAGAGAAACAAATCAAGTAAAATTGCAAACATACAAGAGAAGCCACTTATAGAGGAGATAATTGCTAACCCTTTCGTTTCAAAAATATGAAAACGAGATTTAATCCTCTATAACCCGGCTTGCTTGGAGAAAATTCTTTCGTTTTAGGTTATGCGGCCATTTTCTACTGACTGTATAAGTTAGGCCCGCATCTGACAAGTCAGATCATGGTGGTTGGTTTTAATAAGAAAGAGAAAAAAAAAGTGCCACCTACTCAAGTGTAGGAATTTTCTACAACTAGGGATGTAGAGGATCCATTTCCAAGCAATACAAGAAGTTTAATATAATGATGCTTGAAAAAGTAGTTTTTGCATATTTGGTTGACTATGAAAAAGTGGCACATTTCAGAGTGGCTTATATTTGGTTGAGCACCTTATTTATGGAAAGTTGAATAAGATATCTATTATACACTTAACATAGGAAAAAAACTTACCTTATTCTATCCAAAATCTTAAAAGCACTTTTTGCCTTTTTATGTATCTACATTAGAGTTGCTCTTTGAGCAATATAGGTTATTTTGCTAGCCTTATTGGATTGGGCTGGTATCTCTTTAAAGGACAAGGGTTGTATCTTTCGCACAAAAGAAAAATTCACCTTCCTTTGCATAAATCTGCTGTTGGATCACACAATGATCACTTTGAGATCGGTACAAATGGATGATAGAAGGAGGTTGTAGTGCTTTGAGAACTGCATGCAGCAAGATCAATCATTCTTTTGTGCCAAAGATACAACCCAAACCCCTCTTTAAAGGCTCTGCAAGGAAAGAAACTGTAAGCTTTCTTCAGATTAAATACACTAGGATTGACCAAGCCAACTAGTTAATGACTGACTAATTAACTGCTTTTGGGACCATTTCTTCCTGTTCACTTTGGCATCTACACAACCCCACCCCCCTTTCTCTGCAAAGTTTTTGCCTCTCTCTCTCTCTCCCTCTTTCTCTCTCTGGGCAAAAGCATCTGAACTTTGGCTTCCATGTGAATTCCCGAAAATCCTATATACAGATATTGCACAGGGCACCCTAAAAATCCTGAATTATGAAAGCAACCCATTCCTGAGGATTTCAGAAGATGACCATTTCTTCTCTGGCAACCAGGACAATAGAGGTGCCTGTTTCTGGGGTTTCGTTGATGCAAGGGAGCCTGCAAAGAGGGACAGATGGCATCCTCTCTCTATATATATATATATTAAAAAAAAAATCATATTCCTTTATTGCAGCTTTGAAATTTGAATAATAGGTGGAGCAATGATGGTTTGTAGCCTGTGACCTCACAAAAAGAAGAGGTGGTTTGGGGTCTCGGGGATGTCTCTTTGTCCACCCATTCTTTACTAGTCTTTGTTGTCTCAAAGAAGAGTATGAAAAATGTTTCTTTAAGAGTGTTATGGATTTGGAGTACTGCACGCTTGCAGTGGTGTAGCAAGATCCAAGAGAGGAAGAGATTTTCTCTTTGGCCTTTCTCTGTATCACGTAAAATATAGTCCTTGTAGAAATCTAGAGTAACTAATCCTACGCTGTTTTGTTACCACGTTGTAGGATATATAGAGATAGATATCAAAATTTTTAGCATCTATAAAATACTCGTTCTACAGATAAAAAGCATGGAATGGTCTCTCTTGTTTTTTTGTTTGTTTTTCTAGGCAATATTGCATGAATGAAGAACAGCTTTAAGAAGACAGTAGAAGGAGATGGAGACTTCTGATCATATTAATTTGAGAAGAGATGAAGCCCACATTAAGGATTACGGTAGCATGAGATGAGCGCTTCAGCTTGTTGTTGAAGTACATGAAACCTTCAGCCTTTTCTTGAAAAGTTATCTCGTAATCATTTCATATGGACTGTTTTGCAGGAACAATAGGAATTTTGCCATGCTTTTCTCTATTCTTCTATAATGATTGTATGTGCTATAGCAAGATAGGTAAGCCTATTTGCAAACAGTTTCATTGTTAGAAAACTGATAGGGGGAAACGTTTTAAGCATCTGAATTTGGAAGATGCTTTACATGTTGGCATGATGTTGAATGCGATCGATTATGGTGCATCTATGAGCTATAATGAAGATCTAGGCACTACTGCAACATTGCCTTTACCTGTTTGTCACCTTCCAATATCTGCATTAGATTCATTTGCTTACTATTGCCTGCCAAAAGAAGGATTGCAGGTTGTGTGGTCCTCCCAGCATTTGTGGATGTCTTAATGGGGTTATGTTGGTCCCTGAGCTAATATTGTAGCTTCCTAGGGTTTCAGATATAAATGCATTTGAGGAAGGTTCTTGTATTTATACCAATGTACTAAGTCTAACTGGGTTCCTTTTCTCTTAAATAAAATTGTGGCATGTGATATCTAGATATGGATCAATCCTCACCTTGTTGTACACTTCCAATTAATTGATATCGCATGTCAAATTCTTGTTCTAATCTCGAAAATTTGACTTTGTTTCATGTAGAGTTATTATTCTCTTTAAAATTATGATGGACCACTTCATAAAAAATTATGATGCACCAGAATGATAAGATATAGTTCTGATATTGCTATACCTTCTCAGTCTTACCAGATCTTTGCGTGCTTATGTTCCATAAATTACTGGTGAGTGACTTGATTTTTTTTTAATTATTCTTGTTTTATACTGTGAGATTTCTTTTATATCACATGAATTATACATGATTATGGCTGAATAGAGTGTAATAATATCCATGTGCATGTTTTGCGCAAAGTTGTTGACAAGGATATGCAATCAAAGTTGTAAAAATTAATTATGTAAAGCAATTTTTTTTCCGATTTTATGCTCATGATTCTCAACTAGCCACTGCAGTATTTCCCTTCGGTGGTCCTCTATACTCTAAGGTATAAAGATTCTCTCTAATACATTTTACATTTATTATTATGTTTACGACAATAACGAATACATATGTAAAAAAAAAAAAAATCTAAGGTAAGACCAAGTTACCCTTGACAATAAGGGGGTGTGATCAGAAAAAAAGGAAAAAATGATGTCTTCTCTGTCAATTTGATAGGCATAAATGTGCACCACATGTCTGCAAATGCACAACTTCTTTTACTTTTTTAGGCCTTTTGCAAATCCAGCATCTTCCCTATCCCAAAGTGCACATCTTCCTTGAATTGGTTATGAATTCAGTACAAAATCTGTTCGAATTTGAACCCTACCAGCATCTTACCAGCGTCGAGCAAATATGGAGGTGCGCAGTCCCACTCTGAAGCTTTTCTTGCTGAACCACTGAGGAAGATATCTGTTCGAGATTTTTGCGCTTACAGGTACGCTAATCGCGCATTTCTTCATTGCTATAGTGAACAAAGGAGAGTTAGATTTCCCCAATTGTCTGCCAATAAAAGTAGAGTTTTTTTAGGTAAAATCAAGAAGGATATGCGCCGTTGCTTGTTTGGACGTTATTGAAAAAGTTATCTACTCCTCATGATGTAGAATTGATTTCATGGACAATAGATTTAAATATGTAGGAACTGTAAACCTCAGATTACTTCAATTTTTTTAGTTCCAAGGATACAGATCTCATACCATACAACATAGATTGATGTTGCTGAGAATTATTGGATGCGTGTCAAGCAAAGTGCAGATTCTACTCTTATTAATTCTTCATTTTCTTTTTAATATTTGATATGCCAAAAGATTGACTATATATTGCAGATTGTAATGTTTCTCGCTGCAGGTTTCTTATCAATTTACCAAATGTAAAATTGTTTTAATCAAGAATTTTTGGACTTAGCTCCCCCTCCCTCCCCCCCCCCCTCTCTCTCTCTCTCTCTCTCTCTCACACACACACACACACACACAAACCCCTCTGCCCTTCTGTGCAGTGCTTGTGTTGGGCATGAGATTCAAATTTATGCTGCAGATATGCAGTTTCTTTTGCCTTTTTACTATTTTAACCTATACATCTACAGACTGCGTGAATCATCAATTCCTGATATATGAATGAAGAGTTTTATATATATATATATATATATAGTGTAGTTTCTTTAACTTATAATTCTTATCAATGATAAAGAAATTGTACATAGATCCAACAACTATTAAGAACTTGAACATATATTAGTCTCCATCTTTCATGCAGCAGAAAGACAACATGAAGTAAATTTCTGTTGTTAACTTGATTCTAGAATGAGAAAGAGCCTACCATATGCAGGGAATTCTCAACTTCAATTGAGTGAGTGCTTACAAAGTGATGAAAGTATTACAATGATTAGAAATTCAAGAGAAGAAGAGCTTTTAACCAAACAAGGAGGAGGTAACAATGATGACAGGTTCCCCATGAGTTCGAGACTCTGGTCAGAACTAAGAAATCCAAGGATTGTACGAGTCTCACGCACATTTGGAGGAAAAGATAGGCATAGCAAAGTCAGGACTATAAGAGGATTAAGGGATAGGCGTGTAAGGCTGTCAGTGCCTACTGCTATTCAATTGTATGAACTTCAGGATAAGCTAGGGCTTAACCAGCCTAGCAAAGTTGTGGATTGGCTGCTCAATGCTTCTCAACACGAGATCAATAAGCTTCCTCCACTCCAAATGCCACCAGAATATTTCATTCAATTCCCTCAGTCCATGGCAATCTCTCATAAACTGGCTCCACCTGAAGCTCCCTCTTTTCTCCCCATTACAGATAGTACTGAGTTTATTTATTATGATAGAGCTCGCCACTTAGCCTCTTCTTCAACTGTGGCAAATGGCGACATGCTTGACAATAATACTGGTGAAAATGTAATGATGCTGCAAAAATCCGCATTTTGGAGTTCAGATGTTCTTATGAAGAATAGAGAAAAAGAAGCCATGAAAGAACCCAGCACTGAGAAAGGCAGCATGATCAAAGGAAATGACGTAGGAAGTGATGGATTGCAGAATAATACCATATACCCCTCCTACCATCACTGGAATCCTCCTAATGCGCATTTATCCCATTTGGGAAGCCATTTGTCTCGAGAAGAAGGGCTCCATAACTATCAGCCAGGATCGTTGTTTGCGACATATTTGAATGCCCCAACTGACTTTGCCAAGCAGTACAACCACCTTGATATGGCAAACTCAGCTTCCAAGCTCCTCCCATCAAATTCTCTCAGAA